>NC_083741.1:4904707-5084707 GCF_033458585.1 Syngnathus typhle | reverse complement strand
ATTACCAAGGGGAAAGAGATAACAGATGAATAGGAGTGGGCCAAGAACTGAGCCTTGGGGTACCCCCTGTGTAACTGGGGAGAGGATGGAGTGGCCGGAGAGAGAGATAAACTGGTTTCTGTCTGTGAGATAGGAGGTGAGCCAGTCGAGTGCAGTGCCCTCAATACCTAGTTGGCGCAGCCTTTGAAGGAGGATGGAATGGTTCACAGTGTCAAAGGTTGCACTAAGGTCAAGTAGTAGTTGTTGAGGGCACCAGAGTCTGCAGAAATGAGGAGATCGTTGGTGACTTTAACAAGAGCTGTTTTGGTGCTGTGAAGTGGCCGGAATCCGGACTGGAAGGGTTCATAGAGGTTGTTGGACTGGAGATGGGTGTGGAGTTGGGCGGAAACAATGCGTTCAAGGGTTTTGGAAAGTGATGAAAGAATGGAAATGGGACGGTAGTTGGAGAGGTTGATTGGGTCCAAGGTGGTTTTTTTTGAGGACGGGGGTGATGGCTGTGAGCTTATAGACAGTGGGAAAGTGGCCAAGGGATAGAGACTGATTAAAAATGGTGGTGAGGTGAGGGAGGAAGACAGGGAGGCAGGCCTTAGTTAAGGGTCGAGAGAGCAGGTGGTTGTCTTGGATGGGGTGATGATGTTGGGGATGGTGAAGGAGTCGACAAGGGACAAGGGAGAAGGCAGTGAGAGAGGGGAAGGGCGGGAGGTCAGGAAGGGGGGGCAGGAGAGCAAGGTAGGTGGGGGAGGAGGAGTTATTGATGGTGTCGGTCAGAGAATAGAATAGAATAGCTTTATTGTCATTGTCACACATGTACAACGAAATTTAAAAAGTGCCAACCGATCAGCGCATTAGATAAAAAAAAAAAATAAATAGAATAAAAAGATAAAAAATACAAGCTAAAACCCACAGAAGAACATACACAAACATAATCATTTACGTTTAGCGGCATTCAATGTGACTACCACCGTAGAGTAAAAACTGTTGGCGAATCTGCTAGTCCTTGACCTAATTGATCTATAGCGTCTGCCTGATGGCAACAGTTCGAAAAGGGAGTGGCCAGGGTGGGAAGTGTCCTTCAGAATGCTCTGTGTTTTTTTGAGACAGCGGGTTCTGTGTAGGTCTTCCAGTGTGGGGAGAGGGCAGCCAATGATCTTCTGTGCTGTGTTGATGACCCCTTGGAGCTTTTTCCTCTGAGCAGCAGTGCAGCTGGAGTACCAAACACATATACAGTACGTTAAAGTGATTTCTATGGAGCAGCGATAGAAGGACACCAGCAGTCTTTGTGTGATGCTGTGCCTCCTCAGCACCCTTAGGAAGTAGAGTCTCTGCTGGGCCTTTTTTAGCAGCTCAGACGTGTGCACGCCCCAGGTGAAGTCCTCCTCGATGTGGACTCCCAGGTAGCGGAAGGAGGACACCCTCTCCACACAGACCCCGTTGATGATAACTGGTGGAATGTCCGTTTTATTTTTCCTCCTAAAATCAATGACCAGTTCTCGGGTTTAAGCCGTGTTTAGGAGCAGATTGTTCTCACCGCACCACTCCGATTGCTATACACCACTTCGGCCATGTAGGCAGACTCATCCCCCTCTGAGATGAGCCCCACCACGGTGGTGTCATCCGCAAATTTCACGATGGTGTTGCTGCGGTGGGCGGGGGTGCATGTATGTGTGTAGAGCGTGTAAAGGAGTGGGCTCAGTATGGAGCCCTGTGGGGAGCCGGTACTAAGACTGAGAGGTGTGGATGTATGACGGCCCACTCTCACCCTCTGGCTGCGACCCGTCAGGAAGCTCTTAATCCACCTGCAAGTATTTTGTGGAAGTCCCAGGCCCCCCAGGATGCCCACCAGTCTGTGGGGGAGGATGGTATTAAAAGCAGAGCTAAGGTCCACAAAGATCATCCGCACATAGTTTCCCGGCTGCTCCAGGTGGGACAGTGCAGCATGGAGGGCTGTAGCTACTGCGTCCTCTGTGGATCTATTTGCCCTGTAGGCAAACTGGTGGGGGTCAAAACCTCTGAACAGGAGTGATGTGATGTGACCCCGTACCAGCTTTTCAAAGCACTTCATCACCATCGGGGTGAGTGCGACTGGCCGGTAGTCATTAAGGCTGGTGATGTGGCGTGTCTTGGGCAGGGGGACTATTGATTGATTGATTGATTGTATATTGATCCCCAAGGGTGGGGAAATTCAGGCCCCAGCAGTATTCATACCACAGAGTGGGTATACAAAAGACGCACAAATGGCATGAGCGCAACTCAATAGGCTCTCAAGGCTGCCACACAACGGCGCCACAAAGAAAGCCAGAAAGTGCTCAAGATAAAAGCCATCAAAGCAAAACAAAGCTAAAAGACAAAGGAAAAAAAGTAACTGTGGCCAACCAGCACCCCTCAATACAAGAGAACACCCCAAAACACACGAAATAGCCTCCACGGGGTCCATAGACAGGTGTAGGGGCAGTCCAGTTCAACAGCGCCCAACGGACCGTGGTCGTGAATCGGTGAAAAACATCACAAAGCAGGCAAACGTGTGAGCAGCGTCCTGGGCACCCAGTCGGGTGCACGTGCAGATGGTCACCACGGGGCTAGCATGGCGAAAGTCGTTAGTTCCGACGAGCACGAGGGAGCGGACTCCCCACAGGGGTTGCGGCTGCAAGGCCAAGGCGAGGGACCCGGTCATCACTGCCCGGATAAGCAGGAAGCCGCCGTAGAGTTACGCCGGTCTCGACCGATGATCCCGGTCCCAGGAAGAAAAAAATATATAGTGGAGGATTTTAAACAGGATGGACAGTAAGGGACTGGTTGAAGATCTTTGTGAAGACTCCAGCCAGCTGATCTGCGCAGTCCTTCAGGACACGCCCAGTGACGCCGTCAGGACCCGCAGCCTTCCTCGAGTTGATGGTCCGCAGCGTGCGCCTCACCTCGTGGTCCTTCACTGTGAGGGTGAAGCTCCTGCGGACTGTGGGATGTGATGTGGACGCTCCAGGTGGCTCGGACTCGAACCGGGCAAAGAAGGTATTAAGGACCTCTGCCAGTGAGGCGTCCCCTTCAGCAGCTCCGATGGTGGTTCTGTAGTTGGTGAGATGCTGGACTCCCTGCCACACCTGCTTGCTGTTGTTGCTGTCCAGGTGATCCTCAATCCTCTTCTTATAGGCAAGAGGACCTGAGGGACAGGGCGGTGTCCCTCTCCTCCAGCAGCCAAAGGACCTCCCGGGTCATCCAGGGCTTCTGGTTGGGGTATATCCGTATAGGTTTGTCCACTGTGACAGTGTCTGTGCAGTGCTTGATATAACACAGAACACTGTCTGTGAACACATTCAAGTCCCGGTGTTCGAAGATGTCCCAATTAGTCCTGTCGAAGCAGTCCTGCAACTGCTGAGAGGCGTCATCAGGCCAGGTTTTAACAGTTTTAGTGATGACAGGAGCTGATTTCCTGATGGTGGTATATGCCGGGATTAATAGCAGTTACATGTGGTCAGACTGGCCCAGGTGAGGTAGCTGTTTTGCCCTGTAGCCTAGCTTGATGTTGGAGTAGACCTTGTCCAGAGTGTTAACTCCTCTAGTGGCACACTTAACATGCTGGTGGAAACTAGGGAGTGCTGCTTTCAAGTCTACATGATTAAAGTCCCCTGCCATGATGTGGACTGCGTCAGGATATCTGCTCAGCTGGCTGCTAATACTGCCATGTAATAGTCCAATAGCTAGCTTAGCATTTAGCTTCCGGAAGCATGTAAACAACAGTCGTCATGACTACGGTAAATTCACGAGGGAGGTAAAAGGGCCTGCATTTAATAGTCACATACTCCAGGTCCGGGCAGCAGAATATTAGTACACCAGTTGTTATTGACGTACATACAGAGCCCCCCCCCCCCCCCCCTTGCTCTTGCCGGAGTTCTCAGTCCTGTCATGACGCTGTGTGGTGTAGCCTGCTAGCTCGATAGCAGAGTCCGGTATGAGTGGATGAAACCAGGTTTCGGTGATCAGCACCGCGCAGTAGTCCTTCGCGGTGTGGTTCGCAGACAGCTGTAGCCTTAGTTCATCCATCTTGTTAGCAAGAGACCTGGCGTTGGTAAGAAACAGGCTAGGGAGCGGTGGTTTGAACGGCCGCTTCCGTAGCCTGGTTAGCGTGCCGGTTCTGCAGCCTCATTTTTGCCTCCTCTCCCTGCGCTGCCTTCGCTTCCTCCCACCGGGGATGGTGATCCAAGGGGAGCCGGGGCGCCTGATGATATCCTCCGGTATGTTTTGCGAGTGGTGAAACTCCGCTGCGACACTCAACTCGCAGCAAACCCCTATCCTGAGGAGCTCCTGCCGGTTGTAGGTGGTGTATGATTGACATACAGTGGGTACAAACACTAACAAAAAACAAGCAATGGGTTAGATCGGGAGAGCACTGAGCCGCTGCAACTGCGTGGGCCGCCATTGACATCCCAGAGGACTGTTGATTTGGGCGATTTTGTTGTTAAAGTTGACAAGGAAGGAGTTACAGAGGGCGGGTGAGTAGGGTGGCTTGGTGGCCGGTGGCTGGAGCAATTTGTTGACGGTGGAGAGGGGGTTCCGGTTGGTGTTATTAATGAGAGATGAGAAGTAAGCAGATTTGGCAGCAAGAAGAGCATCACGATAGGAGGACATGTGTTGTTTGAAGGTTTCAGCATGGATGGTGAGGTGGGTTCTTTTGTGGAGGCGTTCAAGTTGACGGCCAGTTTGTTTCATGGAGCGGAGTTCCGGGGTGTACCAAGGGGCAGAGTTAGTGAATGTAACAAAGGAAGTTTTCCATGGGGCTAGGGAATCAAGGAAGTCAGAAAGGATGTTGTTGAGCATGGTGGCGAGGTCATCAGGGGAGGAAGAAGTGGGGTCGGAGGGAAGGGCAGAGGATAAGAGCTGGCAAAGCGTGATTGGGTTTACAGCAGGAGTGCTCAATACGTCGATCGCGATCGACCGGTCGATCGCCAAGCCACTATTGGTCGATCGCGTGATATTATTTTATTTATTTTTTTACCGCACTTGACGCGTGTACAAACAACGGCGCTAACAACACAACACAAACACGCTAGCTCGCGACTTCCCTCCAATTGTCAGAACCCTGTTTTTTCTCTTAAACTTAAGAAAGGGTAGAAAAATGAGTGGGGCAGCTGGCCATAGTAAGAAGTATCACTTTCATAGGGAATGGGAGTAGGACTTTTTTTTCACAATGACATAAATATATATATATATTTTTTTTTAGTGGGATCTTTGTGACTTGGTCATTTCAAAAGTAGCTCGCGAGCTCAAAAAGTTTGCCCACCCCTGGTTTACAGTCTTGATGTTGCGGTAGGACAGTGCTTCTCAAATAGTGGGGCGCGCCCCCCTTGGCTTTTTTTTTGGCAGTACTAGAATAAAGTGTAATTGCGCGTTTACTACAACAGGGGGCAGTGGCGCTCTCATTGTTACTTCTGTCACGTTTGCGACAGTGCAACATTTTACGACTTACAAGACAAGTTAGGATAGTCACTGTGGGGAGGGGGGGCGCGAATAGATTTCTTCTTGCTAGGGGGGGGGGCGTAACAGAAAATAATTGAGAAGCACTGCGGTAGGAGATGGTGTGTTTTGTGGAATTATGAGGCGAGGGTAGAGGGGCGGAGAAGAGGATGCAGAGATGATCTGACAGTGGAAAGGTGAGAGGACGGGGGTTGGATGTGAGTGGAAAGGAAGAGCATACTATATCCAGGGTGTGGCCTTTGGTGTGGGTGGGGAAGTTGATGTGCTGGGTGAGATGAAAGCATTCCAGAAGGGAGATGAAGTCAGACGTCAGTGGAGCAGTTGGCTGGTCGATGTGGATGTTGAAGTCACCGATGAATAGGAGGCGATAGGAGACTGAGGATACGTTTGTGAGGAGTTCAGAGAGTTCAGAAAGAAAAGTCGGATGTGACTTTGGGGGGCGGTAGATGGGAATTGCAGTAGTAGAGTTGGGGAGGGAAAAGCGAGATATTCAAAGGACGAAATAGATGGGAGGTTGAGGTCCAGTTCAGTGATGGGTAGGGACTGCTTATGGAGGACAGCAATACCACCTCCTCGCCCAGAGAGGCGGGGTTTGGTGATTTAGCTATAGTTGGACAGAGTGGCTTGGTTGAGAGTAAAAAAAATCCATCGGCTGTTGTCATGTTTCACAGAGAAGGAGCAGATCAAAGTTATTGTCCAGTAGTAGTTCAAAAATAACTACCGTTTTTTTCCGTGTATAGTGCGCAAAATTTAACTAATTTATTGTCCTAAAATCTGGGGTCAAACTGTGAATTGAAACTAATAGGAAGAAAACAACTCTCGCTCTTTATATAGCTGACGTGTCTTGCGCGTCCGTTCTGTGCATTTTATTTCACAACACTTTGCCTTGTTCCTTTCTTCTCTGCTGTTCACTTCAAACACGCTCCATGCGAACGCAATGCTCTCGTATCAGACAAGGCTTGCTCGATCACCTGCTCGTTTGCTGTCTCACAATGTACCCTACACAAATCCGAAACATTTGTTGCGGCTCCGAGTCACGACGAGGGGCAAGTTTTGGTTTCCATGGGTGTTTTTATTCCTCTTCAACGTCTCTCCCATACAGAGCCGCCTCTTTCCCGTGCGCGGTGGTGCGTTTATGGGCAGTCGGAGAAATCAACGCCAACAAAAAAAATTACATCCAGCCTAGTTAAGACCATACCAAAGACTATAAAAACGGGACCCATTGCCTCCCTGCGTGTGTGACGATCATTGGGACTTAAAAAATAAAAATAAAAAAATTAAAAAAAAAATTAAAAAAAATTTTGTACCCATGTATAATGCGCACCCCAGATTTTAGGACAATAAATTAGTTAAATTTTGCGCACTATACACGGAAAAAAACGGTATTTTTATTTTTTATTTTTTTATTTTATTTTTTTATTTTATTTTTTTAATTTTTTTTAAGTCCCAATGATCGTCACACACGCAGGGAGGCAATGGGTCCCATTTTTATAGTCTTTGGTATGGTCTTAACTAGGCTGGATGTAATTTTTTTTGTTGGCGTTGATTTCTCCGACTGCCCGTAAACGCACCACCGCGCTCGGTGCGCGCACGGGAAAGAGGCGTGCGGACGTGAAAAAGTGAACAGCAGAGAAGAAAGGAACAAGGCAAAGTGTTGTGAAATAAAATATTACCTGTAATACGGATTTACGTAGAGAACTGAACTCTCGCTCTTTATATAGCTGACGTGTCTTGCGCATCCGTTCTGCGCATCTGTAATGGCGGCCTCCGTATGATATCCGGTTTGCGTGTGTGCGAGAGCGAGAGAGAGAGCGCGAGAGAGAACGCTCAACCGTAGCGCGCCGCCGACCGCCCAACTGCACCGCGCTGGTCGCATTATTGTGACAGAGCCGTCGCTGAAATTTAGAAGATATTTTTAAAGTCCTGTTGTGCTTTCTAAAATTTAAGTGGACCTCAGTGCGCACTGCGCAGGGAGCTTAATTTGGTGCGGTCGCGCAACCGCAGCGCGCCGGGCGCTCACTGTCGCATTGCTTAAAGAGCGCCTTTGTGTTTTAGTCTTAACACCAAAGGAACAAGGCAAAGTGTTGTGAAATAAAATATTACCTGTAATACGCATTTTGTTATTTGCTGATTGAAACTGCTAATTAAACTGTGAATTGAAACTAATAGGAAGAAAACAACTCTCGCTCTTTATATAGCTGACGTGTCTTGCGCATCCGTTCTGTGCATTTTATTTCACAACACTTTGCCTTGTTCCTTTCTTCTCTGCTGTTCACTTCAAACACGCTCCATGCGACCGCAATGCTCTTGTATCAGACGCTTGCTCGATCACCTGCTCGTTTGCTGTCTGTCACAATGTACCCTACACAAATCCGAAACATTTGTTGCGGCTCCGAGTCACGACGAGGGGCAAGTTTTGGTTTCCAAGGGTGTTTTTATTCCTCTTCAACGTCTCTCCCATACAGAGCCGCCTTTTTCACGTCCGCACGCCTCTTTCCCGTGCGCGCACGGAGCGCGGTGGTGCGTTTATGGACAGTCGGAGAAATCAACGCCAACAAAAAAAATTACATCCAGCCTAGTTAAGACCATACCAAAGACTATAAAAATGGGACCCATTGCCTCCCTGCGTGTGTGACGATCATTGGGACTTAAAAAAAATAAAAAAATAAAAAAGAAAAATAATAAAAAATAAATCATAAAAATTGGGTGCGTATTATACATGGGTACAGGCTTTTTTCCAGCATCAGCATGCCATTTTTAGGGTGCGTATTATACATGGGGGCGCACTATACACGGAAAAAAACGGTAGTGATTTGTTGGAGAGGGAGCGACAGTTCAGCAGCGCAAGGGAGATGGATGAAGGAGCGGGGGGAGGGGGAGCGGAGATTGTTGAGGTTGCCAGTACGGGAGGTGGGGGTGACGGGGGGGCGAGAGGTAGTCCAGAACTTATTAGTTTATTGTGACTCAGTGGTGCCCTCTACAAAATTTTAATGAAACAGCCCCAGTTGTACGTTTCACCTTAATGAATATTTGGTTGTACAGTCAAACCTCGGTATTCGAACGTCCCGGTTCTCGAACAAATAGGAATTCGAACAAAAAATTCGATATTTTTTTGCTTCGGTTGTCGAACAAAAAATGCGGAGGTTGAACCTCGCGAGATGAGCCGAGAAGACCCGAGAAAACCCGACCGCGCGACCCAGGATGCCGACTGACTCCGTTCGTTGTATTGTATTTTTGTTACTTTGAGGATTGTATTAACCCATAATCATGCCTCCAAAGAAAGCAAGTGGGAGCAGTAAAGCCATCCTAAAACACAAAGACGCTCTTAAAGCAATGCGACAGTGAGCGCCGGGCGCGCTGCAGTTGTGCGATCGGACCAAATTAAGCTCCCTGCTCACAGAGGTCCACTTAAATTTTGAAAGTACATCAGGACTTTAGAATATTTTCTACATTTCAGCGACGGCTCTGTCACATTAATGCGACCAGCAGTTGCGCGGTCGGTCGCGCGCTACGGTTGCGCGTTCGGCGGTGTGCTGCAGTTCTGCGATCGGACAAAAATGCGCAAATGAAAAAATGCTTTAAAAAGGCGTTTTTTTAAGTCTTGGAACGGATTACATTTTTTTCCATTATTTGTAATGGGAAAAATAGATTCGGAGTTCGAATGATTCACTTCTCGAACAGCCTTCTGGAACGGATTGTGGTGGAAAACCGAGGTTTGGCTGTACTGTATTTGTATTAACCCGAAAAACACGGTTAGCTTTTCCGCCTCACAGTTCACAGATACAGGGTTCGATTCCGCTTCCAGCCTTCCTGTGTGACGTTTGTATGTTCTCCCCGTGCCTGCGTGGATTTTCCTACTACATTCCTGAAACATCCACAGTTGGCCGACCAAATCAAATTGTCCATAAGTGTGATTGTGAATGGTTGTTAGTCCATTTGTGCTCTGAGGTTGGCTGGCGACCAGTTCAGGATGTACTCCCACATGCCCGCGACCCTCATGAGAATAAGCGGTACGGAAGATGAGTGAGTGAGTGAGTGAGTGAGTGAGTGAGTGAGTGAGTGAGTGAGTGAGTGAGTGAGTGAGTGAGTGAGTGAGTGAGTGTATTCGCTAAAGACCAACAAAAACACCATTTGCTAAACCTAACAGGAAGATAGTTGGCCCTGTTTTTGGCCTTTCTGAAAGGGTTTATCATTTGTCTTGTAACTGTAGGTGCTTCATCTAAATATGTTTATGATGAAAAACAAAACAAAGGCTTTGATGTTCTTAACATTTGTGAAAATACATTACACCTGGCAGACCATTATCCTTGATAAAGTAATCATTACTTAATGCTTTTTTGCACATTTTAAAATCTCTACAAAATTTAAATAAACCAGCTCCTCTTGAACTTTCCACCAAGATCTACCAAAAATTGGAAACATACAGATGCCTATGTAACAGCCCAAGACCTCCCAACAGTCTCTGAAGCTCTACTCTCAACGCAACAGGAAATTTACCATTATTTGCTTTGAGATCCTGTCTCACTTTTGGCCTTTTATTGGGGTAATGTTTTGTTAAAATACCTTTTAATCTGATGTACTTCATTTTCCAACAATTCCAATTTGCTGGCATCCAAATGTACCTGTAACCTAATGGCGCCAGGGCTGCGAGAGCCCTATATTGCTGCTTGTAGCTCTAGTTCAGGGGTGTCCAAACTTTTTGCAAAGAGGACCAGATTTGATCAAGTAAAGTGGCCCGGGGGCCAATAGTTTTTTCTGATGTTTTTAACTACAAAATTTCATGCAAATACGCTATTATGAAAAAAAAGTATTGTCCCAATTGTCTTTATTTTTAAATGACAAAATAACCAAATATAAGCCAGTCAGGCAGTTGTGAACAACTCTAAAAACACAAATTCTGCCTTTCAGTCATATCTGAAGAGTCAGATAGCATTGAACAAACTGTATGAAATACCTGAAATTTACATGAGTTTGAAATTATTTTTGCCTCATGAACATTTTAAACAGGAGTTATAAGTAATGCAAAGTTGGCTGTTATCATTAAAAGTGAATTTTGCTCTTGTCATTTACAATATCTTTCAGAAAGTAATAGTTTGTGTCACGTCTACAGGTTCGTAACATCAACAGTATTAACATGGCCACTTCGTAATATTTAATATTAAGTAATATTTAATATTAAGTTATATTTAATATTAAGTAATATTTAATATTAAGTAATATTTACTTTTGATTTACTTTTTACTCACAGCCCCGCGTGAAGAATCAGTTGTGATGCCAGTTCACCTTGGAGCTGCTTCACTTTATCAGTGCGGTCACTCCCTGTTACCTTGTTGTATGTGTTAACATGTTTAATCTGATACAGTGTCTCTTTAGGTTGAAATCCTTAAACAAGGCAACCGTCTCTTTAGAAATTAAACAAACACAATTGCCTTGATTTTTAGTGAAGTATTGTGATTCCCATTTCTCTTGAAAGCGACAACCCTCAATGTCTACTTTCCTCGTTTTTTTTTGCAGTCGCCTGGCAGAAATGAGCGGAGAGGGGTGCGCGGCACAAATGCAGACTGACATTATTAAAGTGGTGCTGCCACCCTTTGGTAAAAGGAGGAATTATAGTTTAAAGTTTCATTATTTTTATAATTCAGTTTAACAGTGCAGGCTGACATAAATAATACATTATAAGACCGAAGCTGCGGGGGTGGTGCTGCCACCTTTTGATAATAAGAGGAATTACAGTTTCAAGTTTCATGTTTTTTTTTATTCAGTTTGATAGTGCAAGCGGGCCATAAATACTGTGCTCTTCGGACTATAAATCGCTCCGGAATATACGTTGCATCAGCCATAAAATGCACAATAAAGTGAAAAAAACATACAGTGCCTTGCGAAAGTATTCGGCCCCCTTGAACCTTTAAACCAGTGGTCACCAAACTACGGCTGGATACGGCCCACGGGACCGTTTAATCCGGCCCGCCAACCCTGAACAAATTGTATTATTAAACTTTTTTTTTGGTCATTTTTCCTGCAATGACTCTTCTCCACAATGAACTTCAATAAGTCAAAGTTCAGGTCCAGACCTAAAGATGAGCACATTAAAGCCATACTGAGGGTCTCAGTTGCCTCCTCCCTCAAGCCAAATGTGGCTCAGCTGTGTGAGAGGAAGCGCTGCCAAGTCTCTGGCAGCAAGGATTAGGAGGAAGTAAATGAAGCCTATGTTCTGAAGAACAGTTCATGTTCTGCATGTTCTGCATGTTCTGACTTGTTAAGATTGAAAAGATTTTTTTTTGAATACTTGAAGCCTTTTTTTTGTGGAATACTTAATGCGGCCCAGCCTCACCCAGACTCTACCTCCAGCGGCCCCTAGGTAAATTGAGTTTGAGACCCCTGATTTAAACTTTTTTAACAAATAAAAAACTGAAAAGTGGGGCGTGCAATATTATTCGGCCCCCTAGCGCGAATACTTTGTAGCGCCATCTTTTGCTGCAATTACAGCGGCAAGTCGCTTGGGGTATGTCTCTATCAGTTTTGCACATCGAGAGACTCTAATTCTTGCCCATTCTTCCTTGCAAAACAGCTCGAGCTCAGTGAGGTTGGATGGAGAGCGTTTCTGAACAGCAGTCTTCAGTCTTCAGACTATCAAAGAGCAGGTGCATTTATACGGAGACTTGATTACACACAGGTGCATTCTATTTATCATCATCAGTCATTTAGGACAACATTGGATCATTCAAAGATCCTCACTGAACTTCTGGAATGAGTTTGCGGCACTGAAAGTAAAGGGGCCGAATAATATTGCACGCCCCACTTTTCAGTTTTTTATTTGTTAAAAAAGTTTAAATTATCCAATAAATTTCGTTCCACTTCACGATTGTGTCCCACTTGTTGATTCTTGAGAAAAAAATAAAATTTTATATCTTAATGTTTGAAGCCTAAAATGTGGCGAAAGGTTCAAGGGGGCCGAATACTTTTGCAAAGCACTGTACATACCGGGACTCTGTACTGGTATGCAAGCACTGCTCGCCACTGGCGGAGTTTGTGATCATTATAAGTGTCGTCCTTTTTACCTGCCAAGGGAATTTACCGCGATTCTGCTGGTCGCGGTTTACATCCCTTCTCCAACATCGAAGGCGACAGGATCGCGGCTCTTAGTGAACTGTACCAGACTGTCAGTGAACAACAGACAGTGCACCCTGACGGTTTCACCATCTTTGCTGGGGATTTTAATCATGCTAACCTGAAGTCTGTTTTTCCGAGGCTTCACCAGCATGTTAATTTTCCGACACGTGGCGACAGCTTCCTGGACCTGGTCTACTCTTCGCATAAAGGAGCCTTCGAAGCTGCCCCCTTCCCCCATCTTGGACTTTCTGACCATATTACTGTTATGCTTTTGCCCGCATACAGACAAATGGTGAGAGCATCCAGACCAAGCGGGTACGGGTGTGGCCTGAGGGTGCCTCTGATGCACTTCGTGACTGCTTTGGCACTACTGACTGGGACATGTTTCGGAGGGCTGCCACTTGCGACGATCGGACAGACATTGAGGAGTATACTGACTCTGTTTCCTCCTACATCACGAAGTGCATTGATGATGTGACTCACTCAAAATCCATCGTCACTCCGGCTAACCGGAAGCCATGGCTGACAGGGGCGGTCTTCAGGTTGCTGAGGGCCAGGAACAAAGCCTTTAGAGCGGGAGATGAGACTGGCTTGAGGACTTCGAGGGCCGACCTGTCCCGGGGCATCAAGGAAGCGAAGAGGGCGTTCTCTTGCAAAATTACCGCCCACTTCAAGGACAGCAGGGACGCACGGAGCATTTGCCAGGGCATTCAGACCATCACGGACTACAAGCCCGCGCCGCAGAGCTGTGAAGGCGACATCCGTCTGCTCAATGACCTTAAAAGCTTCTTTGCTCGCTTCGACGCTCAGAACAGCACTTGCCTGCTGAAGGCCATTCCCCCTTCACGTGAGCTGCCCCTGTTCCTCTCTGCCGACAGCGTGAGGAGGGCGCTTGCCGCTATCAACATCCGTAAGGCGGCGGGCCCTGACAACATCCCGGGTCGAGCGCTGAAGGACTGCACTAGGGAGCTGACGGGTGTCTTCACGGACATCTTTGACATTTCCCTGCAGCAGGCCATCGTCCCGTCGTGTGTCAAGGCTGCCACCATCGTACCTGTGCCGAAGAAACCTGCTCCTGCTTCGATGACTACCGCCCCGTGGCACTTACGCCCATAATCATGAAGTGCTTTGAGCGGCTTGTCATGGAGCACATCTGATCTGTTCTCCCCCCCACCATAGACCCCTTCCAGTTTGCGTACCGTGCCAAACGGTCCTCTGAGGATGCCATCTGCTCTGCCCTCCACTCGGCCCTCACCAACCTGGAGAGAATGGACTCGTATGTGAGATTGCTTTTTGTGGACTTCAGTTCTGCCTTCAACACCATTGTGCCGCAACGACTCATCTGCAAACTCGACAAGCTGGGCCTCAGTACCTTCAGTTCTTCTGGCGAATGTTCGATCGCTGGACAACAAAATGGATTACATTCGCCTGCTGAGATCTTCAAACCGGACAGTGCGTAACTGCTGTGTGCTCATGTTCACTGAGACTTGGTTGACCGTCAACATTCCGGACTCTGCTGTACATCTGGAGCGGCTAGCGTGCTATCGGCAGATCGGGCCATTGTACAAGGGGGAAAATCTCGAGGAGGTGGGATATGCGTCTACATCCGTGATGAATGGTGCCGGGACTCTGTAGTGGTATGCAAGCACTGCTCGCCACTGGGGGAGTTTGTGATAATTAAGTGCCGTCCTTTTTACCTGCCAAGGGAATTTACCGCGATTCTGCTGGTCGCGGTTTACATCCCGCCTTCCAACATCGAAGGCGACAGGATCGCGGGTCTTAGTGAACTGTACCAGGCTGTCAGTGAACAACAGACGGCGCACCTGATGGTTTCACCATCTTCGCTGGGGATTTTAATCATGCTAACCTGAAGTCTGTTTTTCTGAGGCTTCACCAGCATGTTAATTTTCCAACATGTGGCGACAGCTTCCTGGACCTGGTCTACTGTTCACATAAAGGAACTTTCAAAGCCGCCCCCATCTTGGACTTTCTGACCATATCACTGTTATGCTTTTGCGCGCATACAGACAAGTGGTGAAAGCATCCAGGCCGGTTCTCAAGCGGGTTAGAGTGTAGTCTGAGGGTGCCTCTGATGCGCTTCGAGACTGCTTTGGCTCTACTGACTGGGAAAAGTTTAAGCAGGCGGCCACTTGCGATGATCGGACGGACATAGAGGAGTATATTGACTCTGTTTCCTCTTACATCGCGAAATGCATTGATGATGTGACCCACTCGAAATACATCGTCACTTGGGCTAACTGGAAGCCATGGCTGACAGGGGCTATCATCAGGCTGCTAAGGGCCAGGGACAAAGCCTTCAGAGCGGTGGATGAGGCTGGCTTGAGGACAGCGAGGGCCGACTTGTCCCGGGGCATCAAGGAGGCAAAAAGGGCATTCTCTTGCAAGATCACCGCCCACTTCAAGGACAGCAAGGACGCACGGAGCCTTTGCCAAGGCATTCAGACCATCACGGACTACAAGCCCGCGCTGCAGAGCTGTGAGGGCGACATCCGTCTGCTCAACGATCTCAACCGATTCTTTGCTTCGACGCTCAGAACGGCACTTGCCCGCTGAAGACCCCTCCCCCTCCACAAGAGCAGCCCCTGTGCCTCTCTGCCGATAGCGTGAGGAGGGCGCTTGTCGCTATCAACACCCGTAAGGCGGCGGGACCTGACAACATCCCAGGTCGACCGCTGAGGGACTGCGCTGGGGAGCTGACGGGTGTCTTCACGTCTTTAACATTTCCCTGCAGCAGGCCATCGTCCCTTCGTGTTTCAAGGCTGCCACCATCGTACCTGTGCCGAAGAAACCTGCTCCGTCCTGCTTCAATGACTACCGCCCCGTGGCACTGACGCCCATCATCATGAAGTGCTTCGAACGGCTTGTCAAGGGGCACATCAGATCCATTCTCCCCCCCACCATAGACCCCTTCCAGTTTGCGTACCGAGCCAAACGGCCCTCACCCACCTGGAGAGAAGGGACTCGTATGTGAAATTGCTGTTTGTGGACTTCAGTTCTGCCTTCAACACCATTGTGCCACACCGACTCATCTGCAAAGTCGCCAAGCTGGGCCTCAGTACCTACCTCTGCAACTGGCTACTAGACTTCCTCTGTCGGAGGGCCTCAGGTCGTACGTGTTGGCGACAAAATCTCCGCCAGCATCACGCTGAGCACGGGGGCTCCCCAAGGCTGCGTGCTCAGTCCGCTGCTCTTCACCCTGCTGACGCATGGCTGCGCTGCAACCTACAGCAACAACCGCACAGTGAAATTTGCTGACGACATGACTCTGGTGGGTCTCATCACCAAGGGTGACGAGACTCAATACAGGTTGGAGGTTGACCTTCGGACCATGTGGTGCAGGGACAACAACCACACCCAACACCTGCCGCTGACCATCGACGGTGCTGTGGTGGAGAGAGTGAGCAGCAGCAGGTTCCTGGGGGTGCTCATCAGTGAGGATCTCTCCTGGTCCACCAACACTGCATCACTGGCGAAGAAGGCCCATCGCCGCCTGTACTTCCTGCGGAAACTCAGGCGAGCGAGTGCTCCTCCGGCCGTCATGACAACATTTTACCGTGGCACCATTGGGAGCGTCCTCTCCAGTTGTATTGCTGTTTGGGGTGGTAGCTGCACTGACTACAACATGAAGGCCCTGCAGCGCATAGTGAACACGGCTGGTAAGATTATTGGTGCTTCACTCCCCTCCTTGAAGGACATTTACACCTCCCATCTCACCCGCAAGGCGACCATGATTGTGAGTGATGAGTCACCCCGCTCACTCTTTGTTCGATCTTCTGGCCTCTGGGAAGAGGTACAGGAGCCTGCGCTCCCGCACCACCAGACTCACCAACAGCTTTGTACTCCAGGCTGTTAGGATGCTGAATTCTCTCCCCCCTTCTGCGTAGCATCCTTTACTTTAGCGCTATATTCTGAGCGCTGTATGCACACTTACTCAGTTTTGCTCCTCTTATTTATCGTGTTATTTGTTTATCTGTTATTTATTCATCACTCTTATTATTCATTGTTTGTGCCTTCTTGTTTTTATTTTGTGTTGTTTACTTGTATGTATATTGTGTACGATGTCTTGTCACCGTGGGATAGTGGAAACGTAATTTCGATTTCATTGCGTTTCTTGGCATTTGAAGAGATTGACAATAAAGCAGACTTTGACTTTGATATCAAATTCCTATTATATAAACAACAATATTATCAAACTATCTGTGTCACTCCAAATCATTAAATCCATCCACCCATCCATCTTCCGCTTATCCGGGGTCGGGTCGCGGGGGCAGCAACTTTAGGAGGGACTCCCAGACTTCTCTCTCCGCAGCCACTTCGTCCAGTTTTTCCCGGGGGATCCCAAAGGGTTCCCAGGCCAGCTGAGAGACATAATCTCTCCAGCGCGTCCAGGGTCATGCCCGCAACACCTCCCCAGTGAGGTATTCTGATGAGATGCCCGAGCCACCTCATCTGGCTCCTCTCAACGTGGAGGAGCAGCGCCTCTACTCCAAGTCTCTCCCGGATGACCGAGCTTCTCGCCTCATCTCTAAGGGAGAACCCGGACACCCTGCGGAGGAAACTCATTTCGGCCATTTGTATCCTGGATCTCGTTCTTTCGGTCACGACCCATAGCTCGTGACTTTAGGTGTGGGTGGGAGCATCGATCGACCGGTAAATCGAGAGCTTTGCCTTTTGGCTCAGCTCTCTCTTCACCACGACAGACCGGTACAGAGTCCGCATTACTGCCGACACTGCACCAATCCGCCTGTCGATCTCGCGCTCCAACCTGCCCTCCAAGACCCCAAGACACGTGAACTCCTCCACTTGGGGCAGGATCTCTTCCCCGATCCATATAGGGCATTCCATTCTTTTCCGACCGAGGACCATGGACTCGGATTTGGAGGTGCTGACCCTCATCCCGACCGCTTAACACTTGGCTGCGAACCGGTCCAGTGAAAGCTGGAGACCACGGCTTGAAGAAGGCAAAAGCACCACGTCGTCTCCAAAAAGCAGAGACGCGATGCTGAGGACCCCAAACCGGACACCCTCAACGACTTGGCTGCGCCTAGAAATTCTGTCCATAAAAATTATGAACAGAATCGGTGACAAAGGGCAGCCTTGGCGGAGTCCAACCCTCACTGGGAACGAATCCGACTTACTGCCGGAAATGCGGACCAAACTCTGGCATTGTTGATACAGGGACCGAACCGCCCTTATCAATTGGCTCGGCACCCCGTACTCCCGAAGCACCCGCCACAGAACTTAGTACATGAGTTTTTAAGTTCTCTAGTCACCCAAGGTCTATTTTATGCTGTTATTTCTCTGATATATTCCCATAGGGCAAATTATAGTGTATTAAAGGAAAAAAAAAAAACCTGATAAGATGTTTGAATCACATTTGTCTAATTTCTCACACCGGCTTTGCTTCCTTAAATCGTCCTTAAGGCCTTCTATGGGTGCCGGTCTTTTAAGGCTTGTCTGGTTATTATTATGTTTATCATTGTTATCATCATTGATTAATTTAAATTTTAAAAGATTACAAATATTGGAAAATTGTCACCTATTATCGTATTGGCCAGAATATAAAATGGTGGTTTTTGCATTGAAATTAGAAACGTAGCGATAATCTGGAGAAAAGTGGGTCGAAGATCGGCCAGGTTAACCAGCAGCTGCTGAGAAGTTATGATGCAAACTTCAAGATGATGGTGATAATTGAGTCAGTCTTCAACCAATTGCAAAGCGACTGTGAAATATGGTGTCACAGAGTGTAATGTGTCAGGTCTAAATACTATCAGACGTTTATTTACACGCTGGAAACAAAGAGGAGAAGACAACCAGTATTCTTTTGCTCGCGAGGAGAATTAGGTAGAGGGCCCAGTTCACAGTCCTCCACTAATTCTGACCTGCCCTACCGTCATCTCCTCTTTTTATATTGGGTTGCCCTGGTTACAAGAGGCGTTGCTACACTAAAGGGAGGAGAGAGTGTTACTGTAGCAACGCTGTTCAGCTAGCTAATAATGTTTTGTGGTGCGAGGCCGCATGGCCTTGGCCGATCTGTGACCCCAGGAATGCAGAGTCTGTTCTTAGATGGTTGGCAGCCTCGTTCCCGGCTGCAATCTCCAAACCTGGATGCCATGTCTCTGTAAAACAATGCTCTAGACTTTCTTGCTACATTTCATACAATAATAATAATGAGTAAATAATCAGATACCTCTCGTGCATACACTCCAACAAACTTTAAGTAGATGTGAGATAACTTGCATGAAGTCTACTTAAACAAACATTGAGTAAATATGGGATGACTAAAAACTGTCTCGGACAAAAACAGTTAACAGAGAAAAGACTTCTCTTGAACTAACAAAGAACAAAGAACAAAGGTGTTCTGTTCCTAACTAGTGAGGGCTTCTCACAGATAAGAAAAGGAAGTGAGTATAAGGGCTCCCCAAGGCTAGCTGGCAGATATGTTGACTTGAGCGAAGATATGTAACCTCCGGTTTCAGGCCGACCAGCGCTTCAGCAAAACTAATTATTCTAACATAATGTATGGAGATGGAGAGCTCACCTAAAAAAATGCTCACAATCAGAGAAAAGCTTTCCGTGGTCCTCAGAGCAGCCGTTTTCAAGAGCTCGACAGGATCATTTGTTTCAGATGTACTGCAATTATTTTTTGTAAAAAATAAATTTGGTGTTCAAAAAGTCTTTTTTCAAACTTGAGTCTTGAAAAAGAGGGGGTCGTCTTGTAATCAGGGCCGTCTTATATTCGGGCCAATATTAGATGTCACATAGATTCAGTCCGCAAAGATTTGTAGTCTCAAATTCATTGTTGAAGATGTTATCAATTATTTTTGCTTTAAGAATGAAAAGTGAAGAGGAACAGATTCATAAAGGGAACTAGATGGCTTAATATAGCAAAACACACCCTCTGAAAAAGGAAACAGCTTCAAATGAATTCAGCCGTCGTTTGGCGGTGTTACATTCGACAGAGGGGTCAAATCTGTTATTTGAAATAAGAGCCTTAGCTGTAACAATTTTGTGATTGAAAAACTGCAGCAATCTATTTCTTGAATATATTGAATCTATTCTAATTTTTGGGGAAGAATCTGTGCAAACAGTCCAAGGGGGATTTAATCACAGAATCAATACTTTATGTGCACCTTGTCTTTCTTTCCACTTAAATTCAGCTTTGGAGCACTCCTTTTTTTGAGAAAAGTCAGATGGCTGTACTTAGGAGTGGAAATTTTAACAGCAGTAGGAAAAGACAACATCTAAGAGCACATATGATTGCAAATCACATTTTCAAATTTGAGACCAAAAGACCAAAAACACGAATAAAATCTGAAGTATGTCCTTGCAGCGGAACCAGGGATGAAATGCATGTTTTACGTAACAGTTAAAATGTGACACATTTTGCAGCAAAGACAAACAACACTTACTGTATATAATAATAATGCTGTTCTTTGTGTCTCTGGTCTAGGGAAGTGAATTCAAACCATTCTATAGGATCAAAGTTGACTTTTCTCTATCCAGTAATGATAATGACATCTTCCTCCCCACCCACCAAGCGATAACATGGCACTTGCCTACGCCAGAAGAAGAAATCAGGTAAACAACATGAGTTTTGTATTTGAATGTGATGTGCAGCTGTTTAGGTAAACCCCCCGCTGTTCCTGTATTGTTTTTTTCCAGCCTCGGGCCAGCTTGTTGGCTATGGGACTACCTAAGGAGGAGTGGACAGGTAAGATTGAAAGCCCAAGTAAATGTTGACAAATGACATCTTACTTTGCCTGTCAACAAACAATTTGATTGTGTAATATCAATGTACTATATGTGATGATTTTGTTTTACCTCTTAGGCAGGCTTTCTGTTGCCTTTGAGTGGAGGAGTTGATAGCGCCTCTGTTGCCTGTATTGTCTACTCTATGTGTGTGCTGGTTTGTCAGGCAATAGAAAATGGCAGTAAGTAGATTTTCATTCAATGCATTCTAAATTGTGTTACTTGAGACCAGGGGTGTCCAAAGGGCTGCATACAGAAAAATGAAATAATGTAAGGGCCACTTTAATGTTGGACTTTTATTAAATATGGTAAAATCTAGCAAGCTTTTATCTTTAGCTTCTTGTTTGCATTTTATTGTATTTTATTTCATAAACTGCGAAATATAAGCTTTCTGTTGCAAGGTGATAATACATATATTTGCAGTTTTGTTCTCAAAATTTGGGGGTTTCCTGCGGCCCTGTATACCATTGGACAAAATCCATCATTGCACTAAATACCACCCAAATTCCATCTGCCCATTCAGAAACCCCCAATAGAGCAAACTGTCATAAGATAACCTTTTTTCAAACAGATTACTGCAATATCTTCATAAATCAGACAGAGCAGATAGTAAAGAAACCTTTTGCTTTTGAAATTGAACTATCTTAATTCACCACAGTATTCTGAAGAGAATTTGTGTTATTTTAGTCATAATTTATTATTTTTTGTGCCTCTTTGTGGCTCTAAAATATATAAACCAACTTATTTTGAGGAGTGGAATCTGTTTTTGACACCCTTCCTTCTCATTCTGCCTACCTCTAACTTTTTGTGTCAAATGTCATTTTTAGTTACTGTATTTTCCGCACCATTACGGGGCCTCACACGGCAATACAGGGCGCATGCATGTCATGATTTACGGTAAAAAACAAAATGGGAAAAAACGCGTCACGGAAGTTGTATGAGTTCAGTTGCACTTTATTCTACTATTTAACCATGTACTGTACTGTACTCACATTATTGTTAATCGATAGTCATACGCAAAAATCCATCCAAGTTCTCGTCTTCTGTATCCGAATTAAAAAGTTGGGCAAGTTTGTCATTAAACATGGCAAGTTCCCTCTCGCCATTATCTCAACATTGTCACATTGCTCTTTTGCAATGATCCAGAAAGCTCTGATTGTACCTCATAAGCATGTTTCTTTGTCAATGCCATTTCAGAGGGTCTTAATGCGATTTGTTTTGCACAAACAAAAGTATTTATTTATCAATGGTGACGGTGGTATGTAGGTATTATGTACAGTTCTCTGATTGGTTTACCGCCCTAGTCTACGTATTTTACAATGTAATGTCTGATTGGTTCATTGGGTCTACATATTACGTCTACATTTTGGACTTACCCTGACACTGCACACTAAACACGGCAGCCACACAACATTTACCGATTTTGAAATTCGGTCCACACAAAATGTGCACCTTCGGTTTAGAGAAAATTAAAGGCTTCTAGTGCGGAAAATATGGTAATTACCGTATTTTTTGGAATAAAAGTCGCTGCGGAGTACAAATCGCACCAGCCATAAAATCCACAATAAAGAGGACAAAAACATATAAGTTGCCCCGGAGTTTAAGTCGCATTTTGGGGGAAATTTATTTGACAAAATCCAACTCCAAGAACACACATGAACCAGCAACAACAGGCTAAACGATACGGTATGCTAACGTGGCATAAACACAAACGAGGAGCTGAAAATGGGCCTGATGTAACATTAACAGTGATTCAATTAACTATAGCATAAATAACACATTTATCAAACCATCTGTGTTACTCCAAATCATTAAATCCATCGATGGAATTCGTCGTCCTTTCTGTAAACAACGCCCCGTGTGTGGTGCGCCGCTGACGTCGGACTCGTCGTCAGTTGCAGTTCAAATTATTCCACAGGCCCATATAACGATATATAAAGTATGAATCAAATAACCATCATATAAACAACAATATTATCAAACCATCTGTGTCACTCCAAATCATTAAATCCAACGATCAAATTCCTCGTCCTTTATGTAAACAATGCCTTGTGTACGCCGTGCCGCTGACGTCAGACTCATCGTCAGTTGCAGTTCAAATTATTCCACATGCCCATATAATTATAAACAACAATTTTATCAAACTATCTCTGTGACTCCACGTCATTAAATCCACCTATTGAATCCTTCGTCCTTTATGTTAACAACGCCGCGTGTGTGCCGTGTCGCTGACGTCGGACTAGTCTTTAATTGCAGTTCAAATTACAGTAATCCCTTGCCACATCGCGGTTCGTTTATTGCGGTTTCACTACATCGCGGATTTGTCTTTCTGAATTAAAAAATGATAAGATTCAAAATAAAACTTTTAAATTGAGGAATTATGGCACAAATGTTGCCCACTCGTCAGCAGAAGGCGGGAGTGCCCACACAATTGCAGTGCATACACTTGTACCTTTTTATAAAAAGAAATTGTGTTAATAAGAGTTCTAAAAACACATTTAAGAGTGTTATAACTTGTTATAGAAAAATCGTTATAATGATAAAACAGTTCTAAAAACATATTTACAGTAAGTACACTTGTACCTTGTTATTAAAATTGTTATAATAATAAAGGCTGTTCTAAAAAGATATTTACAGTATGTGTTAAGAATTCTCCATGTTATTTATGTTATTCAGCCGTGCTTTGACTTGGGGTAGGGTGCCATCTCAAATCATTAAATCTCCTGACTCTAGAAGTCAATGAATGTCAGTGAGGCTCCAATTATTCCACAGCCATAGTGCGCCCTCTTGCGGTTTAAAGTGAAAATAACATGTGAAGTGATTAACTATACTAGTAATGTGTTAACGATGAAGTAAAAACCTGTGAATAATTTCACATATAAGTCGCTCTGAGTATAAGTAGACCCCCCCCACACCCAAACTATGAAAAACCCGTGATTTATGGTCTGAAAAATACGGCACTTTTTCATGTCGCGGACCAATAAATGAATGACAGGCTGCAAATGGCCCCCAAGAACTAGTTTGGACACCACTGTTTTTGACAATCATTCTTCATTCATGAACAGTTTGTGTATTTTTATACAGGGTCCGGCAAAATGATCTGACACATTTGTAGGTTTAATAAAATGCAAATAAATTAAAGAAACAAAAAGTTTTTATATTTTCGAAAAGTACATATAATGCCATTTTGTTTTGTTTCGTTTTCGAATAATGTAATTTGGTTTTGTTTCAGTTGCTAACATGAATTGGGCCGGTGAGCATCACACTTTCATTGTGGAAATGTTTATCAAGTACAAATCTGTAACTGCAACACAATGAGCGTTCCGTTTGCGCTTCAGACTTGGTAGACGTGATCCCGTACCTGCTCGAAACACGGTCTTATGTTACTAACTTCAGAGCCTTTGGATCAGCATTGAAACGAAAATTAACCGGCTGACCTTGCACCGCCAGAACTCCAGAAAATCTGGCAGCGGTAAAACCAAAATAAGATTATTTGAAAATGAAACGAAAATTAAATGAAACCAAACAAAACAAAACAAAATGGCATATGTACTTTTCGAAAATAAAAAAAAAACCTTTTGTTTCTTTAATTTATTTGCATTTTATTAAACCTACAAATGTGTCAGATCATTTTGCCGGACCCTGTACTTTCATGTGTTATGCTTTCCTATGATCTCTCTTTCTTCTCTCAGATAACCAGGTACTGGAAGACGTTCGCAGGTTAATTGGGGATGACACGTACTTTCCTCAGCAGCCAAGGGAGCTCTGTGGTCATATCTTTACTACTTGTTACATGGGCAGTGAAAACTCATCAGCAGACACATGCGACCGTGCCAAAAAGTTGGCCAGTCAGATTGGGAGGTATGCATGATCAAAGGTCTTTTGTGTCTTGTAAATTAGCATTTGTGTGTGCAACTTGAGAGGGAGAATCTCCTCACATTCATCATTATCATCATCATCATTCTCTGAACTGCTTTATACTGATGAGGGTCATGGGCATGCTGGAGCCTATCCCAGTAGTCTTTGGGTGGCAGGCGCAGTGCACCTTCAACTGATGGCCAGCTAATCACAGGGCACAAATAAAGAGGAACAACCATTTACATTCACAATCACAGTTAGGGACAATTTGGAGTGGTCAATATTTTTGGAATGTGGGAGGAAACAGGAGAACTCTGGGAAAACCCTCTTAGGCATGGGGAGAACATACAAACCCCACACAGGAAGGCCAGAGCCGGAATCAAACCCTTTACCTCTGAACTGTGAGACCGACGTGCTAACTGGTCCTCACATTCAATTCATGTTAAATTACAGAACTACCGTGATTTTCGGACTATAAGTCGCTCCGGAGTATAAGTCGCACCAGCCATAAAATGCCCCAAAAAGTGAAAAAAAAAAAAACATATATAAGTTGCTCCGGAGTATAAGTCGCATTTTTGGGGGCAATTTATTCGACAAAATCCAACACCAAGAACAGACATGAACGAGCAACAACAAGCTAAACGATACGGTATGCTAACGTGACAAACACAAACGAGGAGCTGAGAACGGGCCTGAGGTAACATTCAGTTATTTAAAAAAACTATTACATAAATAACACGTTTATAAAACCATCTGTGTCACTCCGATTCATTAAATCCATCGATCATCCTTTGTCAAGTCAAGTTTAGCCCTAAATCACAAGCAGTCTCAAAGAGCTTCTTATAGACAAAAAGTGACAATTATTCTCAAAGCATCCCCTGATCTTAAGCTCCCAAAAGGGCAAGGAAAAACTCAAAAAAAAACCTACCAGGGGAAAATGAGAAACCTTGAGAAGTGACCACAGATGGAAGGATCCCCCCTTTCAGGATCACCAGGTTGAAATGGATGCAGAGACGGCACAAATGATACATTTTTTAATTTCAAAATGTTTTTATTAGTTTTCTCACAGAAATGACAACAGCATATGCTCTGGAACAATTCGCATGGGAACAGACATTGCATTGCATACAGCCTACTAAACAAACATTTCACCCATACAAAACACCTCATTGTTACCTAATTAATAATAAAAAAAAATAATAATAATAATAAAAAGATAATAATAATAAACAAAATTAAATTTGGAAAAAAAAAAAAAAAAAAAAAGGGGAAGGGCAAGGGGGGGGGGGGGGGTGAGAGTGGGCTATTACTCCAATAAGTTTGCATCAAACTCATCCTCATAATAATCCAGGAAAGGTTGCCATACAATTCTAAAATTCTCCTTCTGAATTGTGGTTCTAACTTTTTCCAACTGGAGGAAGGACATGGTCTCACTCACCCAGCGAGAGTGCCTAGGGGGCAATGGAGATTTCCAACACATAAGAACCAAACGTCGAGCGAGTAATGAGGAAAACGCCATCATCTGAGATTGAGCCTTCGAGACTCCTTTTGTCTGTACAACCCCAAATACTGCCGTGACTGGATCTGGGTCAATTCTTCTCTTACAGATGTAGGAGAATGTGTCAAAAATTCTAGACCAAAATGTATGTAATTTTGGGCATGTCCAGAACATATGCCCTAAGGTTGCCTCAGCTTGCTTACAGCGGGTACAAGTAGGGTCCACGCTTGGAATCATTTTAGCCAATTTGGTCCGTGAATAATGTAATCGATTAAATACTTTAAACTGTATTAGCCTATGTCTGACACAAATGGATGTACTGTATATCTTACTGATAGCCTTTCGCCAAATTTCATCAGAAATGTTCAAACTCAAATCTCCTTCCCACTGGGTCTTCAAATGGTGAAGTGGCGGGCAGTTAATATTACAAATCATTCTATACAGTCGGGACACACCACCCGATTGTTGCAAATTTAGTGTCAAACAGTCATCCAGGGGACTGGAATCCGGTTGTAGGGGGAATGATGAAAACTGAACTCGAACAAAATCTCAAACTTGGAGATATCGAAAAAATTGAGTACCAGATAAATTAAATTTCGTAATTAATTGTTCCCAAGTTGCAAAACTACCCCCTACATACAAATTTCCCACGCATTTCACCCCATGTCTGGCCCAGGACAAAAAAGCAGTGTCAATCAGTGATGGTTTAAAAGCAGCGTTTTTAATCAGAGGCATAGATAGCAAGGGTTGTGTATATCGAAAGTGCTTACGAAACTGGGTCCAAATGCGAAGGCCCGATCTGATGATTAAATTGGTTGAATGCTCACCCACTGGTAGCGGGAGAGGGGCACACAGTAGCGATGCCAGAGATACTGGAGAACAATCATGCTGTTCCATTAATAACCAAGATGGCCCATCTTCATCCGGATTCAAATTATACCAAAAAGCCATTTTAAAAATATTAGCAGCCCAGTAGTAGTACAAAAAATTAGGTAGCCCCAGTCCACCGTCTTCTTTACGTCTCTCAAGGACTGATTTCCGAACACGAGGTATCGATTTATTCCAAATAAAGCGGCTGATGTACCCATCGAGCTCCTTAAAAAATGATTTTGGCAGAAAAATGGGAATTGTTTGGAACAAGTACAAGATCCTCGGCAGAATCACCATTTTAACCGAATTAATACGGCCTGCCAAATTTATAGGAAGCGAAGACCAGCGCAACAAATCCTCCTTGATTTGATACAAAAGCTTTTTGAAATTAGCTCCGAATAAACCTGTATGACTACTAGTGACTTTCACCCCCAAATATGTCATAGATCCTACTGCGGTCGTGAAGGGGTAAGAGTCATAGACATGATTTTTCGCTATATTATTAATAGGAAATAAAATACTTTTAGTAGGATTGATCCGATACCCCGATGACATACCAAAATGTTCCATTATGTCTAAACATTTCGGGATTGAGGTATCCGGATCTGACACAAACAGCAACAAATCATCCGCATACAACGAAACCTTATGAACTAAGCCTCCTCTCAAGATTCCCCGTACATCCGCACAATGTCTCAGGGCAATAGCAAGTGGTTCTATGGCCAGATCAAAAAGGAGGGGGGATAGAGGGCACCCCTGTCTTGTCCCCCGTTGAAGGGTAAAGTAAGACGAGATAAAATTATTTGTCCTCACCCTTGCTTGAGGTGAAGCATACAGTATCTCTATCCAAGAAACAAAAGTTGGACCAAATCCAAATTTGGTCAAAGTTTTAAAGAGATGTTTATGTTCAATTGAATCGAATGCTTTGTGCGCATCTAATGATATAACTATTTCTGGGGAGTTTCCAGTAGACGTGGAGTAGATTACGTTAAAAAGCCGCCTAATGTTGTGAAATGGTTGACGGCCCTTCAGAAACCCCGTTTGGTCCGGATGTATGATCTTTGGCACTATGGACTCCAACCTTGATGACATAATTTTAGCAAGGATCTTATAATCACTTGTAAGCAAACTTATTGGACGATAAGAATCACATTTGGTTGGGTCCTTGCCCTTTTTAAGAAGAACTGAAATGGTGGCCTGGGTCATGGAAGTTGGAAGCTTTTTCTGTTTTAGGACTTCGCTATAGACTATACATAATAAAGGAGTTAATTTATTAGCAAAAGCCTTATAGAATTCAATTGGGTAACCATCCGGGCCGGGTGCCTTCGAATTCTTCATGGATTTGATAGCTTCCCCTATCTCGGCTTCAGATATGGGCAGTTCCAAAAAATCCCTGTCCTCTTCAGCCACCGTGGGAAAAGCTATATTATCCAGAAAGCTGTTAGAACGAGAATAGTCTGCTGTATAGAGAGACGAATAAAAGTATTTGAACTGGTCGTTGATGTCTTTGGGATTAGATTTAATTTCTCCGTCTAGTGCCTGGATTCCCTCAATAAAATTAGTTGCCGAGCGCTGGCGCAGTTGGTGAGACAGAAGCCTGCCAGCCCGTTCTCCATGTTCATAACAATTTTGCCTGGACTTCAAGAATTTTTCACTGGCCTCCTTAGAGGTCAGAAGATCAAATTCTGTTTGTAACGCTATTCTTTGTTTACGTAAATCGGCTGTTGGTGAAGAAGAATGCTGCAGATCTACATTTCTTATTAATTTGATCAACTTATCAAATCTTTCCCTACGGGTTTTATTGAGACGGGCATTGTATTCAATTATCTGGCCCCTAATGTAAACCTTAAAGGTCTCCCATAATATAAAAACATTCGTGCCCGGTAAATTATTCGTCTCCAAAAAGAAATCAACCTGTGATGAAATAAATTCCACAAAATTCTCATCCGACAATAAATATGTGTTAAATCGCCAATCATACTGTAAGGGCAGTCTACTTTGAAGGCAAAGTTCTAAGGTTACTGGGGCGTGGTCCGAGATTACAATACTATCATAATCAATTGATTTAATTAGTGGGAGTAGTTTTTGATCTATTAAAAAAAGGTCAATTCTTGAATACGTCTGGTGAACTGCAGAAAAAAATGAAAACGTTCTGGAGGTTGGATTTTTAAATCTCCATGGATCGACAGCTCCCAGAGATTGGCAAAAGTTCTTAATAATAGATGCAGATTTAGAAGGGGGGCCACTTGAAACCCTAGATCGGTCAAGTGAGGGCTCAAGAACCGTATTTAGATCCCCGCCCAGTACAAGATGGTGTGTCCCAAGATCCGGAATGCGCCCAAACAAATCTTTAAAGAATTTAGTGTCATCCCAATTGGGGGCATAAACACTAATAAGCACTACTGGAATACCACAAAGCTTGCCCTGCACAATAACAAACCTCCCTTCTTTATCATCTATAGCCCTATAGAGAGTAAATTGCACATTTTTACCAATTAAAATGGCTGTACCGCGTAATTTGGAATTTAAGCCAGAATGATAAACCTGAGATATCGGTCCCCTCTTCAATTTATGGATATCGTTAATACGAAGGTGTGTTTCCTGTAGAAAGATTACCTCCGCTTTTAATTTATTCAGATGAGAAAACACCTTACTCCTCTTCACTGGGTGGTTGAGACCCCTCACATTCCAGGTTACAAATTTTGTTAATCGTCCTTTCACATCACCGGAAGAACTCAACATAAATTGAAGAAAAAATAATGGAGGATGGATGTAAAAAAAGGTTGCTCCACATCTCTAGCCCTTGGATAGGAAAAGGAAAGAAAGGGGAAAAGCAAAAAAAACAACAGAAAGAAAACAGAGAAAAGAGAGGAAAAAAAAAAGAAAAACCACAAAAAACAACAACACCAACACCCAAAAGGGTTTCACACCCAACACAAAACCTTTGTTGCCGGTCCCTCCCCAAATGAGAGACTGCACCCAGCCCACCTCCCACGCCACTATGAAGCATCTGAATTGTTAAGGCTACTCCAGACACTTGTCACAAGTGGCTGCGACCCCACATGAACCTAAGATTACACATTTAACCAAATATCTATACTATGAAACACCAACAAGACCCACCTACATACATATTCCCTCGTTAAGCCCATGGAAAACAAACATATTGAAGTATAATAACTCAGCAAAACAACAGATCGAGAAATACCAACGATGGTACCGTAAACAAGCAGGTAGATTTAAACAAAAATGATTCAAGGCGAGAAATGAATTGAGACATGTGTGTGTGAAATATAAACAAGTAAGCAAAATTGCTTGCATGGAAAAAAAAATATATATACATATATATATATATACACACACACACGTACACATACATACACACATACATATATACATATATATACATATACACATATATATATGCACATACATATATACATACACACATATACACATATATACACACATACATATACATACATACATATATACATACACACACACATATATACATATAAATAATCGACATAACTCAATAATAATAACCCCTAAATAAGTAAGCCTTAACATTAACCACAGTAATTAAGTTTACACATACACAATAGAACTGGCATCAGTCAGTATAAATCACGAGTTATGAGAGAGATGTAGTAAGAACCCACTTACCAACCCAAATAGCTGTCCATGAAAACGTCTCATCCCAAATATGTAATTTTTAATGTCTCAAGAGTCCCCAAGTCATGCCGACATCAGACCTTTGGCAAACGCAATTGCCCTCACTGGGTCGGAGAACACTAGCTGCACGCCATCCGTGGTCGTTACCTTCAATCTCGCAGGGAACAAAAGTCCATATTTCACTCCCTCGCACTGTCTTAGTATCTGTCTCGCCGGGCCGAACTCCGCTCTCTGTCTTGCAACTCGCTGCGTGAAGTCCGGGAAGATTCGTATGACGTCCCCATCTTTAGAGACGAGCTTCTGGGAAGCAGCTTTCTTCAGAATGGCCTCCTTTTCCTGAGAGTAATGGAACTTCACTACGAAGGCTCTCGGTGGCTGATCTTGTCCCGGTTTGCCAGATTGTGGATTGGTGCGGTGGGCCCGGTCAATTACCGGTGTGGTTTCCATTTGCAGTAGTTGCTGCAGAAGTTCCGCAACAAAAGTGCTCACCCTTACACCATATTCACGACCCTCTCTGACACCGAACACTCGCAAATTGTCTCTCCTCGACCTTGCTTCTAAGTCCTCTGTTTTCACCGTCATGTCTGACATTACTTTCCGTAAATCGGACACTTGTTGTTCCAACTCGGTGATTCTGTCTGATTGACCATTGGCACCCTCCTCCAAGCTAGCCATACGTTCCTCCAGGACGCCAACTCTGTTGCTAGCATGGTCGATAGCCGCCTTCAGTTCGTCTCCAAGGCTGCTTATTTGTTTGGACAGCTCCTTCTTCTGCATTTCCGCCTTCTCGTCGATCTTGGTCAGCAATTCAGCCCTCAAAGCGCCAATCGCCTGTAGGACAGCGGACTCTCCCGAGGCTAGGCTACTCTCTCCGGGCTCATTAGCTCTCAGCCTCGGCATTGTAAAGAAACTCCACAATACCGTCGAGAGAGGAAAAAAGAGAAGAATAAAACAACAAAAAATACTGTGTATAATTGATTGATAGGTGTTCCACGAGTAGCAAATTATTTTAAAAAAGGGGTCTCGTTGGCATATTTTAGGTAAATGTGGGAGAGCTCAGACGACACGTCTACATATCTCCGAAGCTCAACCGGAAGTCCCCACAAATGATACATAACATGAAAATCAATGAAAAAAAAGTGGATGTCCATGTCAGAGTGAAGGGCTGCCGGAGGAGCCCTCAATTGTCCTGGCAGTGTCTTCGAGGAGGTTGAGCTGCAGTTCCCCCATCCTGAATTGGCCCACGAGAATCCAGCTGTCAGCTTGGGTGCCACCTAACAGCCTCCCCGGCCGGGGAGGGGGGAGGGGTGGTAGGGGGTGGAGAGGGAGAGAAAACAAACTCCAGCCGAATCAGCCACTACAGGTTAGTTAAAGGCCATGTCATAGAAATGTGTCTTTAAACGTGTCTTAAATGTTTCTACTGAGGTAGCAGTCCTAATATCCATTGGTGGGGCATTCCAAAGCTCTGGAGCCCGAATAGAAAATGCTCCAGACCCTGCAGACATTTTCTTGGCCCTCGGTGTCGCTAAAAGGGTAGCGTTTTGCGAACGAAGGTTACGAGACGGAACAACTAGGTCGACGAGATATGAAGGCGCTAAGCCATGCAGTGATTTATAGGTTAATAGAAGAACCTTGAAGTCACATCTTAAATGGACCGGGAGCCAATGTAAGTTGGCTAATATTGGGGTAATGTGATAAAATTTTCTTTCCGTGAGAGCAGCCTTGCAGCAGTATTTTGTACTAACTGTAGACTTTTGACGCGGGACTTAGGAAGACCAGAGAATAGTACATTACAGTAGTCCAGGTGCGACGTGACGAACGCATGTATAATAGTCTCCGCATCACAGGTCAAGAGGATCGGACGAATCTTTGCAATATTACGAAGGTGAAAAAACGCAATTCTCGTTATATTTTTAATGTGCTTTTGAAAGGAGAGAGTTTGGTCAAATATTACCCCGAGATTAGTTACAGTATCGCTCTGAGTGATAGTAGGGTTATCTATAGTTATAGTGGTTTCCTTGAATAAGTGTTGCTAACAAGTTGGACCAATTATCAACATCTCAGTTTTATCTGGATTAAGACGAAGGAAGTTGAGGGACAAGGCAAGGCACGCCTCAAGATTACAACAATCCCGCGGATCTGTCATCAATAACGGCATATATACCGTTTTTTTCCGTGTATAGTGCGCCCCCATGTATAGTACGCACCCCTAAAAATGGCATGCTGATGCTGGAAAAAAGCTTGTACCCATGTATAATACGCACCCAATTTTTATGATTTTTTTTAAAAAAAAATTTAATTTTTTTTTTTTTTTTTAAGTCCCAATGATCGTCACACACGCAGGGAGGCAATGGGTCCCATTTTTATAGTCTTTGGTATGGTCTTAACTAGGCTGGATGTAATTTTTTTTGTTGGCGTTGATTTCTCCGACTGCCCGTAAACGCACCACCGCGCTCCGTGCGCATGGAGCGTGTTTGAAGTGAACAGCAGAGAAGAAAGGAACAAGGCAAAGTGTTGTGAAATAAAATATTACCTGTAATACGGATTTAGGTAGAGAACTGAACTCTCGCTCTTTATATAGCTGACGTGTCTTGCTCATCCGTTCTGCGCATCTGTAATGGCGGCCTCCGTATGATATCCGGTTTGCGTGTGTGCGAGAGCGAGAGAGAGCGAGAGAGAGAGAGCGCGCGAGAGAACGCTCAATCGTAGCGCGCCGCCGACCGCCCAACTGCACCGGGCTGGTCGATTATTGTGACAGAGCCGTCGCTGAAATTTAGAAGATATTTTTAAAGTCCTGATGTACTTTCTAAAATTTAAGTGGACCTCAGTGCGCACTGCGCAGGGAGCTTAATTTGGTGCAGCGCGCCGGGCGCTCACTGTCGCATTGCTTAAAGAGCGCCTTTGTGTTTTAGGATGAACAGCAGAGACCAAAGGAACAAGGCAAAGTGTTGTGAAATAAAATATTACCTGTAATACGCATTTTGTTATTTGCTGATTGAAACTGCTAATTAAACTGTGAATTGAAACTAATAGGAAGAAAACAACTCTCGCTCTTTATATAGCTGACGTGTCTTGCGCATCCGTTCTGTGCATTTTATTTCACAACACTTTGCCTTTCTTCTCTGCTGTTCACTTCAAACACGCTCCATGCGACCGCAATGCTCTCGTATCAGACGCTTGCTCGATCACCTGCTCGTTTGCTGTCCCGTGCGCGCACGAAGCGCGGTGGTGCGTTTATGGGCAGTCGGAGAAATCAACGCCAACAAAAAAAATTACATCCAGCCTAGTTAAGACCATACCAAAGACTATAAAAATGGGACCCATTGCCTCCCTGCGTGTGTGACGATCATTGGGACTTAAAAAAAAAAAAAAAAAAAAAAATTAAAAAAAAAAAATTTTTTTTTTTTTTTTTGTACCCATGTATAATGCGCACCCCGGATTTTAGGACAATAAATTAGTAAAATTTTGCGCACTATACACGGAAAAAAACGGTAATTGGGTGTCATTCGCGTAGCATTGAAAACTAATATTATATCTACGTACGTATTATGTCCCCAAGCGGAATCATATAAATATTAAATAGAATTGGTCCGAGAACCGCCCTGTGGGACACCACACGTAACATTATAGAGCTCCGAGGACGCATTGCCATGGACCACTCGGTGCGTCCTGTTTGATAGATAGGAATGATAATAAAATATCGAAGTCTACAGTGTCGAAGGCAGCACTAAGAACGAGTAGTAACGGTACAGATGAAGTGTTTGAATCCATAGCTATGAGGAGATCGTTAGTCACTTTAGCAAGTGCTGTCTCAGTGGAATGATTAGCTCTAAAACCAGACTGAAAAGAGTCATATCGATTATTGGCAACCATGTAATCAATAAGATGCTGCGCTACTACTTTTTCAAGAAGTTTTGCTATGAATGGGAGGTTTGAAACTGACTTATAATTACTGAGACAGTCCGGGTCAAGATTTGGTCGCTTAAGTAACGGTTTAATGATAGCGATTTTAAAGGCTGTCGGCACTATCCCAGAGGAGACAGACAGATTGATTATATTTAAGACGGACGGTCTTAAAATTTGAAATAATTCTTTAAGTAGTTTGGCTGGAAGAGGGTCGAGTAAACATGTTGTTTGTTTAGCCGCACTAACCAATTGTGTAAGCCTTTCAAGGGACACGCTTTTAAAATTTGAGAGGGTTGTTGCATGATCATCAGCTTTGGTAAACAGCGGGCTCGACCGAGCGATTGGAATGGTATTCTTGATCTCGTCCCTAATGGATTCAATCTTTTGAGCAAAAAATTTCATGAACTCGTCAGCTGAGTGGAAGGAACTATCGGGGGTTGGCTGGCGTAGAGTCACCTTTCCCACTGTATCAAATAGGTGTTTAGGATTGTTTTTATTGAGATTAATAACCTGCGAAAAATACTGAGTTTTTGCTAAGATAAGCGCATCTTCATATTTCAGGAGGCTATCCTGCCATGCCTGATGGAAAACCTCAAGTTTGGTTAGACGCCATCTGCGCTCATGCTTACTACATATGTAATTGCTTAAGCGTACGCGTTTCATCTGTGAACCACGGAGTACGCAATCTACGGCAAGTTTTCAGACGTAACGGCGCCACAGTATCAATGGCATTTAACAATGTCGCATTGAATTCATTTGTAAGATTATCAATAGAGCCGGTGTATGCGGGAAATATAGCGGTTGCCGGCGACAGCAACTCAGATAGTGCAGTTGCAGTCATGGAGTTAAAATTACGGCTCCTATAATTCTGATTGCTCTCTCGTCTTTGACAAGGAACTAGAACAGTGGTCACCAAACTACGTTTAATCCGGCCCGCCAACCCTGAACAAATTGTATTATTAAACTTTGGTCATTTTGCCTGCAATGACTGCGTTTCCCCAGTAGATGGGGAAGCGCTCGCCTGCGCATTTACTACCGGAAGCCGTGTCAGAAAGCTCGGTGCACACTCACAAGTGCGTGTACGTACTCAGTAGTACGGACATGGCGCACTCGCGCTCTATTTGTATCAGTCCCGAATTTAGAGCGTGGGCTGTGACGACAGCATTCTTGTAATCCGCGCGCTGAGCTTTCAGATGCAGTTTTGCGCTAAAGCCACCCACAAACCTTCCCCTGGAATCCTTCCATTGAAATGAGTCGCCCAAAGAAAAGCAAGGTGGACACAGTGCCGAGCGTTTAAAAGAGAGTGGCCAATTTGGCTCGACGTACGCGACTGACGTTCAGCCACATGAACGTCAACATCAACCCGTCACAGATCGAGGTAAACGGACCAACACCTCGGATCTCGCCTAAGAATTGCCCCAACAAATTTTACTCCAGGCTATGACGCACTAGAAAAACTTTAACAAAAAAGACAGCGGTGTCTACAAGCCTACTGGAACCTACAAAAGGATTATAAGGAAGGAACACAAGAACTTTAAGAGACTGCTCAATGTGTCAGAGAGATTCTGCTCTGACAACTGAGCTGAACTTTTATCTGTTAAGATTGTGCATGGCACAACAGAAAGTCAATGTTCCATGGCTTTTTCTTCTATGAAGAACCCAGAGAGAGTTATTTAGTTATTATTTATTTCCTGTTTTTTCTGTGAAGAACTCAGAGAGGGTTATTTAGTTATTATTTATTTCATTAATAGTGTTATTTGTTTCCTGACTTTTTTTCTGTAAAGAACCTGGAAAGGGTCATTAAATAACCGTTATTTGGTTATGTGTGGCTTTCTGGAAAATAATAATTTTTTTAAGCTCCCATACGATCGTCACACTTTTTCTGTTACAAACTGACACCGGCCCCCCATCAGAGAAGGGAAAAGTTATGTGGCCCTAAAAGGAAAAAGTTTGGGGACCCCTGAACTAGAATTTCAAATTTTATTAAGTAATGATCAGACAGAACAGTAGTGTATGGCAGTAATGCTATATTTGAGGTTGCAAGTCCTCGGGATAATACCAGATCTATGGTATTTCCATTCTTATGCGTTGCTGCCTGTACGGCTTGCATAAAACCAAACGTATTTGTTAAAGTCTGAAACGCCGAAGTTAGTGGCTCTGACGGTAAATTCATGTGGATGTTGAAATCGCCCATGATAATTATATTATCCGCATTGGTTACTAGATCAGCCACGAATTCTGAAAATTCATCCAGGAAGTCAGAGTAAGCCCCGGGTGGACAGTAGTCAAGTCAAGTCAAGTCAAGTTTATTTGTATAGCCCCAAATCACAAGCAGTCTCAAAGGGCTTCACATAGACAGAAATTGACAATTATTCTCAAAGCATCCCCTGATCTTAAGCTCCCAAAAGGGCAAGGAAAAACTTAAAAACCCCTAGCAGGGGAAAATGAGAAACCTTGAGAAGGGACCACAGATGGAAGGATCCCCCTTTCAGGATCACCAGGTTGAAATGGATGCAGAGAGGGCACAAATGATACAACATGAAAATCAATTAAATAAAAAGTGGATGTCCATGTCACAGCAGAGGGCTGCCGAAGGAGCCCTCAATTGTCCTGGCAGTGCTCTTCGAGGAGGTTGAGCTGCAGTTCCCCTTTCCTGAATTGGCCCACGAGAATCCAGATAGAAATAACAGCAAGATAAAATGACGGTAAAGCGGTGGATTGGACAGTGAGAACTTCAAATGTTTTAAATACGTTGATCGAACGAGGCCTAAATCTAAGCTCGGAATTCGAGATGAGGGCGACACCCCCACCCTTTTTTCGAGGACACGCCACATGCGAGCTCACAAAATTTGGAGGCGAGGCCTCGTTAAGCGGCAGCAATTCATTAGGTTTTAACCAGGTCTCGCAGAGACCAAAAACGTTTAGATTATGTTCCGTGATGTGGTCATTAACGAGAACTGCTTTCGTATGAAGCGATCTAATATTCATAAAACCGAGTTTAAGTGTAATCGGTCGATCACGGTGTGTATCTATCGAAGGATATTTAAACGAGATGCGAGTAAGATTGTGTTCTCTAGGCCTGACATCACCTCTCGAATGTTTGTTAGCGCGGTGGGACGATACAGCCGTGGGAATCTGATAGTAAATATTTGTTACACATGTAAAATTATCTGAAACGGGCACCGTTTCATCAGCAAAACCGGTCGGGGTGGAGTGATTGGATTTGTCTACTACCCCAGTAGAAAGTGTGTTTATGTGTACTGTAGCACTATTCAAACTGTCACGCTGTAGTCTACATGAGGAGCTATGTGCATGCTGGAAGTCTAGCCTAGCGCTTTAGCTTAACAGACTCCAAACCCATCCTGACAGGTGGTCTAATCACCTGTGCCCCGGCCTGCTCTAAAGTGACCTGTCATTTGTGGCTCAAACAGTAATCTATATTCCTAGAAAGAGTGAAGGCGCCTTCACGGTTAGGGTGAAGGCCGTCCTTCCTCAGCAAGTCGGGGCGGCCCCAGAAGGAGGGCCAGTTATCTATAAAATACAGTCCCTGCTTTTTACAGAACCCAGCCATCCATCGATTAAGGGAGACTAATCTACTAAACCTCTCATCAGTGCCTCTCCCAGGCAGGGGGCCAGAGACAAATACTCGATGCCGACTCATCTTTCTGGCGAGATCACAAGTCCTCGCTATGTTTCTCTTTGTGATCTCCGATTGCCTCATCCTAACATCATTGGAGCCGACGTGTATCACTATGTCCGAGTAGCTAGTGTTGTTGGAACTACGCTGTTGACTAGACCTATTGCGAGTCAGCTCCCTAAGATTAGCTTCTATGTCGGGTGCTCTGCCCCCAGGAATACACATTACCGTGGCTGGATTTTTAAGCGTAATATTTCGGGTAATGGAGTCACCTATGACCAAAGTGCGAGGGCCAGTAGACCGAGATGACTTTGGACGGCTATGCGTCTTACCTGGCTCATCGCGATTAGCAAGCCGCTTGGGGCTAATGCTAACTGGGCTAGCGGGCTGACTACAGTCCGCGTCTGTATCCGCCACATCTACTGTTATCGCGCAATTCTGCTCTAACTGGCAGACACGTCCCTCTAGCAGGGACAACCTCTCTAAGAGAAGGGTGCAGTTGGTGCACAAAGCCGTACAAACCTCTTGATGCACAGCCATACTTTGTGTCCGATGATCGACGGTAGACAAACGGGCACGAAACTTCAGGTCTCCCAGGCACTCCGGCTGTGAAGTACAAAAGATCGAACAGTGTAATAAAAAGATTCAAACTTACTTTAGAGTCAGGGAGATGAGTTCCACGCTGGAGAAAACAAAATCGTCCAAGCCTGAAAAGTATTGAGAGTCTGGGCTGAGAAGGAAGAGGACGTCCGGCAGAGAACCCGGAAGTGTGTGTCCAAAAGTGCAAGTAAATCTTGTCTATAGGAGATTTAACAATGCCGTGTGCCGCGCCGCAGTTCAAATTATTCCACAGGCCCATGCAACGATATATAAACTATATTTTAAATACCGTATTTTTCGTACCAAAAAGCGCACTGGATTATAAGGCGCACCCTCATTGAATTTTTTATTTTAGAAAGTATTTCATATATAGGGCGCACCGGATTAAAAGGGGCATAAAATAGAAGCTATACTGCAACAAACTGAGGTTGACTAGGGTTGCGGTATGCATCCACTAGCCAATAACCTATGAGCCCTCTGTAAACAATCGCGTTTCTCAAACAATCTCCAATAAAATGATCAGAACTGACTAAAGTTCAATCTATCACTGGTACTGCTTACCTATGTTTCCCTTCCATATCAATCCGTAAATGTACTCAAAACATTAACAGAGCAGCCTATTTTGACATGAAATAGCCTTGTGCGTATACCAGCTATTTTTATAGCATTAGCCACCCGCAAACTCCCATGAGCCTCAGCTCGCAGACCCCCATGAGCCTCAGCAAAGTGTAAACAATCGCGTTTCTCAAACGATCTCCTATAAAATGATCGGAACTGACTAAAGTTCGATCTAACACATTGGTACTGCTTACCTATGTTTCCCTTCCATATCAATCCGTAAATTTACTCGAAACATTAACGGAGCAGCCTATTTCGAAATTAAATAGCCTTGCGGGTACAACAGCTATTCAGTGACGCCCCCTGACTACAGTTGCCGCAATGTTGGGAAGCGATGCGACCTTGTAATATACTAGTTGTACTAAAATGTACTGAAACATTTTGGCAGAGCACTGTGTACAACCAGTAACAAACAAATTCATCAATTGATCCATATATAAGGCGCTCTGCATTATAAGGCGCACTGTGTTTTTTGAGTAAAATGTACGTTTTTAAGTGTGCCTAATAGTGCGGAAAATACGGTAACTATCACATAAACAACAATCTTATCAAACCATTTGTGTCACTCCAAATCATTAAATCCATCGATCAAATTTCTCGTCTTTTATCGATCGTCCTTTGTCAACAAGGCCGTTTACCGCGCCGCAGTTAAAATTATTCCACAGGCCCATACAACGATATATAAACTACCGTTTTTTTCCGTGTATAATGCGCGAAATTTAACTAATTTATTGTCCTAAAATCTGGGGTGCGCATTATACATGGGTACAATTTTTAAAACATTTTTTTTTTTTTAGTTTAGTTTTTTTTTTTAAAACAATCATGGTACAACAAAACCAACAACAGGACTGACCGACAAAGACGTGGAACAAAAAGACAGGGTAACATTACCAAAGACAGGAACAGAAACCAAACAGACATCATGACAATAACACATGCAATGATCCGACGGTGAGCGAGGGGCAGACAGGACTTAAATACAAAACACGTTACATCGATTGAGGTGACACAGGAAGGGAGGGGTGACGCGAACAGAAACTATGGCAACCTAGACCAGGCGTGTCAAACTCAGTTTGGCTCTGGGGCCGGATCCAGACTTTCTGTTCTCAGGTGGGCCGGATCAGTAAAAGTGTCAACTCCAACTATTTAGCTTTGTTTTCCAGTACTATGCTTTATCATTCAGCCTACATTTGTAGCCTACCCTACATATTATAATCACGGATGACAAGGGATCTTTTCTAAGCACAACACATTTATTCACAATGGAGAGAAAAAATGATTTTCATGTTTGGCATTGAATGTGTTAACAACTGGTTTATTTTAACAGTTGAGTGAATGCAGTTTTACACCTGAACCACCTCACCACACTAAACAAACTCAAGTGGGAGCTATGAAAAAAAATGTTTTGCCTTAATTGTCATACTGCTTTGAAATAATAATAAATAAAAATACAAAATAAAAGTTTTAGCAGTGCATGGGCAATAAGATTAGACTACATCAGCTCAAACTACTAGGCTGGGCCTACTGAAGCTGAGAATATACTGCACAATATTAATTGTCTTTAATATGAAACCAGATTAATCTTATTTTTAATGATCTGTATTCATGAGTGCAAACAAATGTCGTGTCATCACACTTTTTTCTCTCTCTCACTGCAGTCAACTTGCTGCTGCTGGCTCCTGAAACTTGGCATCTTTTTGCCTTTACAAGTGCGTCTATCAGGTGTCAAATCCTGAGTAGCAGCACATTTAACAATGTCATTCAAGTGTTCATTTGTTAACCTTGAGCGCTGCTTTGTTTTATTATTGTTCATCACGGAGAACACCTGTTCACAAAGATAAGTAGTCCCAAACATGGAGAGAACCTTTGCAGCCATGGCTGTTAATTTGGGGTAACCTGGCACAAAATACTGATAAAACGTATCCAATCCCACGGACCCAAATTTATCCTTCATAGCGGAATCGCACTGCAAGTCAATAAGCTCGAGCTGAATGTCAGCTGGCACATCAGAAGGCTTCACTGTAAATGGCAAGCGAAAAAAGCCGAACTTGTTCTCAAGTTCACTGAAAACCTGAAACCCCCGCTCAAACTCTCGCAGCAAATCTGTTATGTTGTCTTTATATTTATCCAAATCGGGACGATCCGGTGCCTTCGTACGCACAGCTGTGAGACATGAGAAGTGTGTGATGTCACCGCTGGATAGCTGCGTCTCCCACAGTGACAGTTTCATCTTGAACGCACTTTGTTTATTTCCTGGTACTAACTCGTGTCAGTGCCGCATGCTGGACGTGAGCTCTTTTACACATTTACTGCCCTCTAGCGGCCGGAGGGAGCATTTGAGTGGTATTTATTTTAAAGAATCATAACTTTTGATAGAAATGAGCTAGTGACTCACTTCTTTTTTTGACATACTCAGAAATTTATGACGGGCCGGATTAAATCATCCAACGGGCCGGGTCCGGCCCGCGGGCCGTATGTTTGACATGCCTGACCTAGACACATAGCAAAACTGGGGACGAGACATGACAAATCTCCCTCGAAATAAAACTTGAAATCACCTTTCTTCTTGTTTGTTGTCAATCGCGCATCGCATTCAGCCATCCTGCCCAACACACTTAGTCAGTAAAATTCATAATTGACGACACATCGTTTGATGCGATGGTGCAATCCTTGATGGTGTGTTATTGTCAAATATTGTTTGTTTTTTAATCTCCATCGCGGACCGGACGTCATACGGAGGCAGTATGACTGCGCATGCGCACTATGGATTCAATTCACAGTTTAATTAGCAGTTTCAATCAACAAATAACAAAATGCGTATTACAGGTAGGTAATATTTTATTTCACAACACTTTGCCTTGTTCCTTTTGTCTCTGCTGTTCACTTCAAACACGCTCCATACGACCGCAATGCTCTCGTATCAGACGCTTGCTCGATCACCTGCTCGTTTGCTGTCACAATGTACCCTACACAAATCCGAAACATTTGTTGCGGCTCCGAGTCACGACGAGGGGCAAGTTTTGGTTTCCAAGGGTGTTTTTTATTCCTCTTCAACGTCTCTCCCATACAGAGCCGTTTTTTTCACGTCCGCACGCCTTTTTCACATGTGCGCACTGATCGCGGTGGTGCCTTTACGGGCAGTCGGAGAAATCAACGCCAACAAAAAAAATTACATCCAGCCTAGTTAAGACCATACCAAAGACTATAAAAATGGGACCCATTGCCTCCCTGCGTGTGTGACGATCATTGGGACTTAAAAAAAAAAAAAATTAAAAAAATACTTTTTTTAAAAAAATCATAAAAATTGGATGCGTATTATACATGGGTACAGGCTTTTTTCCAGCATCAACATGCCATTTTTAGGGTGCGTATTATACATGGGGGCGCATTATACACGGAAAAAAACGGTATATTTTAAATAACTATCACATAAACAACAATATTATCAAACCATTTGTGTCACTCCAAATCATTAAATCCATCGATCAAATTTCTCGTCCTTTATGTCATCCTAGTGACAGAGGACATGTCCAGAGGATATGGCGCTTTAAAGTGTTAATTACTTTATTTGATATTTTCTCTCTATTTTTCATGTTTTTAATATGTTCAAGATAAAGATATCAAAGCATGTGAAGTGATCAACTATACTAAAAATAACATGTGAAGTGGTCAACTATACTTGTAAGTAAGTGAGCAAGTAAAAATTTGTGGAAAAAAACATATATAAGTTGCTCCTGAGTATAAGTCGCAAACTGAAAAAAAACGCGACTTATAGTCCGAAAACTACGGTATGTCAATGTAATCTCTGCTTCATTTATGTGTATAAACAACGAACGTTAATCTAAGACCACTTGTAGCTTAATTTACCTTAACCCATTATGATCTAAAGCACCTGGAAAAACACGCCTCTAAAACCTACGGGTGACTTTAGAAGCACTCCCGAAAACCTGATGCTTTACTGGAAATTCAGCAGTATTGTCACCCCCTGTAGCAGATGGAAACATGATTCCATAAACCTTGGAGAACTCAAGTTAAGTCAAGTTTATTTGTATAGCCCTAAATCACAAGCAGTCTCAAAGGGCTTCACATAGACAAACAATTGACAATTATTCCCAAAGCATCCCCTGATCTTAAGCTCCCAAAAGGCCAAGGAAAAATGTAACCCTACCAGGGGAAAAATGAAAAACCTTGAGAAGGGACCACAGATGGAAGGATCCCCCTTTCAGGATCACCGGGCTGTAATGGATGCAGAGAGCGCACATATATGTAATACGTAATATGAAAATCAATGAAAAAGTGGATGTCCAAGTCAAAGCGAAGAGCTGCCGGAGGTGCCCTTGAATGTCCTGGCAGTGTCTTCGAGGAGGGTAATCCGCTGCAGTTCCCTCATTTTGAATTGGTCCACGAGAATCTAGACAGCCTCTGTCAGCTTGGGTACATATCACCTAACCACCTCCCCAGCTGGGTAGGGGATGGGGAGAGGGATAGAAATGTGTCTTTAAACGTGTCTTAAATGTTTTTACTGAGGTAGCAGTTCTAATATCCATTGGTAGGGCATTCCAAAGCTCCGGAGCCAGAATAGAAAATGCTCTAGACCCTGCAGACATTTTCGTGGCCCTCGGTGTCGCTAAAAGGGTAGCGTTTTGCGAACGAAGGTTACGAGACGGAACAACTAGGTCGACGAGATATGAAAGCGCTAAGCCATGCAGTGATTTATAGGTTAATAGAAGAACCTTGAAGTCACATCTTAAATGGACCGGGAGCCAATGTAAGTTGGCTAATATTGGGGTAATGTGATCAAATTACACGTGGCTTTCACATTAACCTTTATTTCTATAAACATTCCGTGTAATTTTTAAAAATTCTCCATTTATCGCTGGGGACGGCTGCATTTAAAACGGCCTCAGTTAAAATTAATCCTCCATTCATCAAAACTTTCTTCCGCGTTGTACACAAACATACTTTTTAGCCACAAATCACAATTCAATCACAATTCTTGTTAAGAAAGCTCTGTTTTCAGGAAAACTTACAATACAGCGCTGGGCTTTTCGTGCAACGATTCTCAGGAGCAGAAAGTCCCGATTCAGAAAAAGCAATGATACGTATAATGTTTCCCCTGGTTCAAAGACCTCAAGAGTTTTCTACCTAATTGTGAAATTCCTACATCTAACATGCTCGATGAACAATTCTATGAACCAAGATCACTGTCACGTGTTAATTGTGATGCATTTCATTGGCTACAAGATCGTGAAGCAAATGTCAACAAACATAAAATACATTTGCATTCCAGGTTTTAAAGGGAGAGATGTGTAACAGCGCTCCTGGCTCAAAAGGTTGAAATACGATAATGCGCTCCTGGCTTAAATGGGACCCATTGCCTCCCTGCTTGGCACTCAGCATTAAGGGTTGGAATTGGGGGTTAGATCACCAAATGGTTCCCGAGCGCGGCACCGCTGCTGCTCACTGCTCCCCTCTCCCCCAGGGGATGGATTAAAATCACATGGGGATGGGTTAAACGCAGAGGACAAATTTCACCACACCCAGATGTGTGTGTGAGACGATCATTGGGACTTTAACTTTAACTTAAATGAGCTAATTTTCATTAATATATAAAGTTTTTTTTGTTTATTGTTTTAGTTCAAGTGATATTGCTGGGCCATCCATCTATCTTCTTCCACTTATCCGGGGTCGGGTTGTGGGCGCAGCAGCTTTAGGAGGGATGCCCAAACCTCCTTCTCCCCAGCCACTTCGTCCAGCTCATACCAGGGGATCCCAAGGCGTTTCCTGGCCAGCCGAGTGACATATTCTCTCCAGCACGTCTTGGGTCATCCACGGGGTCTCCTGCCGATGGGACATGCCCTGAAGACCTCCCCACCTGCAGTCCAGGACCTTACCAGGGAGGCTGAGGAGTGAGATTGCGCTGTAGTTGGAACACACCCTCCGGTCCCCCCTTCTTAAAAAAGGGGACCACCACCCCAGTCTGCCAATCCAGAGGCATGTCCACGCAATGTTGTGGAGGCGCGTCAGCCAGGACAGCCCCACAACATTCAGAGCCTTTAAGAACCGGGGCCTTGCCTCCGAGGAGATTTTTAACTACCTTGGTCACTTTGACCCCAGAGATTGGAGAGTCCACCTCAGAGTCTCCAGGCCCTGCTTCCACTGCGTGTCGGTGGAATTGAAGTCTTCTTCGATGTATTCTCCCCACAGACTCAAGACGTCCCATTATTGCTGGGCAATATCTGAATTTGCAGATTCAGTCAACCCAACATTTAATTTTTTTTAATTTGATGTTCATGTTCTGATTAATAAAAAATAAATCAGCCCTAAGACTATCTCGGCTCTTGCCCAAATGTATCAACAACTTGGAAAAATAGGTTCTGTATTATGCTGACACACATCCAAGGCATGAGAGACTTCCGGACATCACAATTTATACACTCTACAATTGTTGCTATAACATTTAGGAAATTAACTGTTTATGAATTCTTTGTTTTTTTAGCACTCATATGAACATTAATATAGACATGGCAGTAAAAGGCATTCTGGGTATCTTCTCAATGGTTACTGGAAGATGGCCTCAATTCCTCGCCAATGGAGGGAGTCACAGGGAAAACTTGGCGCTGCAGAATGTGCAGGTTTGTCATTCAATCACACAACATTACGTGTTTTACCAGCAGATATTGTGTTGCAACCAAGATTATTTTAGTTAACGAAAACAGGCTTAATACTTCTCAAGGTTTTCAAGCCACGAATCAACTTGTGACGTTAGCAATTTGTCATACAACCCATCTTAGATTTATTTAATTGGGGTACGTGCATGCACTGCACTTATTGTAATCCAAAGTCTGTGGACTGTTAAACTCTACTTGGTATCATAAACATGTTTTAAATTAAAACAATACTTAAATGGTGTTTTTTTAATCTTGCACACAAATAAAACAAATCTTTTGAATAATGAAAACTAATACCACAACCAACTAAAACTAAGCTGAAACTATCATTTAAATTCAGTAACTACGATAACCCTGGTTGTAAATCACTGCTTATTCTTGAGGACCTTCATACTAAATATTTAAGGTCATGCAATGTTTTCATAGGCAAGGATAAGGATGGTCCTGGCTTATTTGTTCGCCCAACTGAGTCTCTGGAGTCGAGGAAAACCAGGGGGCTTACTGGTGCTTGGCTCAGCCAATGTAGATGAGAGGTAATAACTGCTTTTCTTATGGAAACGGGCCGTGGGTTAATCCTATTAAAATGTGACCTTTGCAACCTTCATTGCTGCCCTCTTCTTCTACGCCAGTGCTTCTCAATCATTTCTGTGATGCGCCCCCTAGGGAGAAGAAAACATTTTGCGCCCCCCATGTTACAATTAACATAAAAGAAATACAAAAATAAAAAAGAAAGATCAACTTACAAAAAAGAATAACTTTATTAATAAAATTGTTTTTTAGTCTGTAACAGAACAGATTCTATGTGCATCACTTTGCCTGAAATTAAAAATTAAATTATAATTATTTAAACTATAAACATTCTTGACCAACTGCCATTTTATGCTGAAAAGATATAAAAAATAATAATAAACATACATAATATTAAATTAAATAACAGCAATAAATAATATTCAATTCAAAGTAATCAGCAACATTAACTCGGGAGCGCATTCACCGAATCCCTCTTTTAGTGAAAAATATGTTTTTTTTCGAATTCAACCCATTGATGTTTTTTTACTGGTGCACAAAATAGGCCATGCATGAACATCATCTTGTTCAAAGAACAAAACAAACACACAATGCAGGAACTCACAACAAATGTACCTGGAAATCAGTGTGAATTTTGCTGTTGCTTTTGAGAGACGAGTTCCGATATGCGTCATCATGAATTTACAAGATCAGTCATGTGTGTCCGGACCGCCGCGGCGGAGGCTCTGCCAAACCCTTGAGACCGACTCATTGAACCGCTAGGATTCGATTGAACCCAGGTTAAGAAGCACTAGTTAAAACCTTCTTAAACTATTGAGAAAAACGTGGTGCCCCTAGTCGCGGTTGATTATACTGCTGGCAGTAGATTTTCTGCCACCACTAACAAATAATTGATTATTCAAGGTCTACAACAATGCTAGATTATCTGCCTGAATATTTGATGTGTTGGAGAATTTTCTGAGCTGTATTGACTGGACAACTCGAATCTCTCCCTAATAAAATTTCTTCTCAGTCTGACAGGTTATTTTACAAAGTATGACTGCTCAAGTGCTGACATCAACCCTATTGGAGGGATTAGCAAAAATGACCTGAAGAGTTTTCTTCAGTACTGTGTTCAGCAATTCCAGCTCACAGCTCTTAGAAGGTGAGAGTTGCTGATTTGTATATTTACAAAGGGACACCTAAATGTGTTGATCACTGGCACTTATATCATAAGGCTGCATGTAAAATTTCAGCACAAAAAGTCATGATTTATGGGTATTTTTATTATACTGTATATATATCTTCTTTGTCTCTCTCTTTTTCATGGATGCCATTCATTCAGGACACCTTGGTTCTTGTTTTGGTTATCTGTAGAGTGCTTGTCCCTTCTTTTGTTCCGTCTGACTGTGGTACCTCAGTTGTTCACTATTGTCAAATGGGTCATTTGTGTTTCCTGAAAGTAATTGTTTCTGTCTTGCCAAAGCAGTGTTTACGTTTGGCAAAGTGTATCGTTGGATGTTTAACATCAATGTTCAGAGTCCTATGGATATAAATGAAATGGCAATGACCAATGAACAAATCATAGCACAAAATGCTTCTCTAAACACATTGTGCTCTAATCTTAGAGACTTGTAAAAGAAAGAAAAGCTGCCATTAGAGAATTACTGCATTTAAGATGTTCATCTCCTCATTTTTTTGTAAGTCAGCCATAAGAAGACAGACTTTTTTTTTTTCCATTTAGATTATTGGTATCTCCGTTTTTTTAGTCATTTAATGTCCTTACAGCATCCTGGCTGCTCCACCCACTGCTGAACTGGAGCCTCTGACTAACGGACAGGTGTCGCAGACAGATGAGGTAGGAAATAAGAAACTCCTGTCAAAAACAAACAATCTTTTTCTCAGTGATCTTAACTTTTTAGCACGTTGCTATTTGACTCTTATTTGAGATTTTACTGCTCAGGGACGTGCGGTCAGAGGAGGCAAGGGAGGCCACGCCTCCCCTGCATCATGAAAGGGGAAACATTTTTTTTAATTGTTTTTATTATAAAGTCATTTTCCTTTTAATTTCAGTAGTTTTGTATCATTTTGAACTAAAATCTCAGATTTTTTCATAGTTATTTTAACCGAAGACGATTCGCTCGGAGGAGTCAACTTCCTGCCCTGCCTCCTCTGAGGATTGCGTAATCACACGGCTGCCCATGCTGACAGGCTATGCAGTTAGACCGAACTGCTGTCTGTCGCTGTTTAAGTGTTCAAACACTGTGGCTATATTTACTAGTTTCCGTAGTTAAGCTGATGTATATAATATGCTTATAATATCTAGTGTTTTTTGTTATCCGTCTGTAACGTCGTGTTTCTTTAGATCAGTGCTTCTCAAATAGTGGGGCGCGCGCCCCTTGGGGGGCGCGGTGCTATTCCTGGGGGGGCGCGTGTGACCCTGGGGAACAGGCTTTTTTTTTGGCAGTACTAGAATAAAGTGTAATTGCGCGTTTACTACAGCAGGGGGCAGTGGCGCTCTCATTGTTACTTCTGTCACGTTTGCGACAGTGCAACATTTTACGACTTACAAGACAAGTTAGGATAGTCACGGTGGGGAGGGGGGGCGCGAATAGTTTTCTTCTTGCTAGGGGGGGGCGTAACAGAAAATAATTGAGAACCACTGCTTTGGATGAACAAAACGGCTTTGAAAAGAGACCCAACGGAGGCAACAAAAAAATGCGCCCACCTGTAGAATAAGTGATCTCCAGTTCAAATTTACAGTGAACGACTGAGGAGCAGTTGTCCATTTATTTCGTTTTACATTCGTTTTTTCGTTTTTTTTTTCCGTTTTTACATTTCGTTTTACAATGTAGGATTACATATCCAAACGATTTTCAACTATGGATTTTCGGTCGAAGCAGGAGGTCATCAGTAAAGGAAGACCAACTCCGGAGTTAAAAGGTTTGATTCGGACAACGGGACTTCGGAGCATGTCTTTTCAAACGGAGTGGTACGCATTATCAAAAACAAGTTTTTGATTCCATGTGCTTTATTGAGTGTTTTTATGTTTGAAGACTGCTGATATGAGATTTGAATTAAAAAAGATCAAATTAAATAATGAATAAGCCCCTCTCGAGCAGCGTTCCCCAACCTTTTTTGTGACACGGTTAGGTGTCGGACAAATTTTACCGGGTCGGGGGGGGACGTCAGTGCCTCCCCAGTCATGAGCTTCACAGCACGTCACTGTCACTGCTATACATCCCTTCCTAAGCCGTCACGTTGTGTTACATGAGTTTGTGTGCGTGTGTGTGTGTGTGTGTGTGTGTGTGCGTGTGTGCGTGTGGGTGTGCGTGCGTGCAGGTGTGTGCGCGCGTGTGCGTGTGTGTGTGTATAGTACATATATATATATACACATATACTGTTTTGCACACCATCACAACTTCATTAGAGTTTTTGGGTTTTTGAAAAGCGCTATACAAATTTATTGAATTATTATTAGAGTTTGGGTTTCATCAGTTGCTATTTTTTTGAATGTGAAGAGTTTTATGAGGAAACGAGTTAGTCTTCTATTATTCTCTAACCTTTCATATCTGTATAGGCTGACATGGGGATGACCTACTCCGAGTTATCAGTAATTGGACGCCTAAGGAAGATCTCCAAATGTGGACCTTATAGTATGTTCTCTAAACTCATTCAGATGTGGAAGGATGTGTTGTCACCCACAGAGGTTAGTGATCTGTAGGACATTAGTAGTATTCTCATTTTCCCCAGGTGGGGCTTTGATTTTTTCCTTGCCCTCCTGGAAGTTAAGATCAGGAGATGTTAAGAATAATTGTCAGTATTGCCCATGTGAACCCCTTTGAGACTTGTCTGTGATTAAGGGCTATATAAATAAACTGGATTTGAGTTACCATATTTTCTGGATTATAAGGCGCACCGGACTATAAGGCGCACCTTCAATGAATGGCCCATTTTAAAACTTTGTCCTTATATAAGGTGCACCGGACTATACGGCGCACCATTAATGCATCATGTCAGATTTTTAATTCAAATCAAACCATTCTCCAATTTTTATTTCAACTTCAGACGCAACAAATTACCGTTTTTTTCCGTGTATAGTGTGCCCCCATGTATAGTACGCACCCCTAAAAATGGCATGCTGATGCTGGGAAAAAGCTTGTACCCATGTATAATACGCACCCAATTTTTATGAATTTTTAATTTTTTTTTTTTTTTTTTTTTTTTAAGTCCCAATGATCGTCACACACGCAGGGAGGCAATGGGTCCCATTTTTATAGTCTTTGGTATGGTCTTAACTAGGCTGGATGTAATTTTTTTTGTTGGCGTTGAGTTCTCCGACTGCCCGTAAACGCACCACCGCGCACGGGAAAGAGGCGGCTCTGTATGGGAGAGACGTTGAAGAGGAATAAAAACACCCTTGGAAACCAAAACTTGCCCCTCGTCGTGACTCGGAGCCGCAACAAATGTTTCGGATTTGTGTAGGGTACATTGTGAGACAGCAAACGAGCAGGTTATCGAGCAAGCCTTGTCTGATACGAGAGCATTGCGGTCGCATGGAGCGTGTTTGAAGTGAACAGCAGAGAAGAAAGGAACAAGGCAAAGTGTTGTGAAATAAAATGCACAGAACGGATGCGCAAGACACGTCAGCTATATAAAGAGCGAGAGTTGTTTTCTTCCTATTAGTTTCAATTCACAGTTTAATTAGCAGTTTCAATCAGCAAATAACAAAATGCGTATTACAGGTAATATTTTATTTCACAACACTTTGCCTTGTTCCTTTGGTGTTAAGACTAAAACACAAAGGCGCTCTTTAAGCAATGCGACAGTGAGCGCCCGGCGCGCTGCGGTTGCACGACCGCACCAAATTAAGCTCCCTGCGCAGTGCGCACTGAGGTCCACTTAAATTTTAGAAAGTACATCAGGACTTTAAAAATATCTTCTAAATTTCAGCGACGGCTCTGTCACACTAATCGACCAGCGCGGTGCAGTTGGGCGGTCGGCGGCGCGCTACGGTTGAGCGTTCTCTCTCGCGCTCTCTCCCTCGCTCTCTCTCGCTCTCGCACACACGCAAACCGGATATCATACGGAGGCCGCCATTACAGATGCGCAGAACGGATGCGCAAGACACGTCAGCTATATAAAGAGCGAGAGTTCAGTTTTCTACCTAAATCCGTATTACAGGTAATATTTTATTTCACAACACTTTGCCTTGTTCCTTTCTTCTCTGCTGTTCACTTCAAACACGCTCCATGCGACCGCAATGCTCTCGTATCAGACAAGGCTTGCTCGATCACCTGCTCGTTTGCTGTCTCACAATGTACCCTACACAAATCCGGAACATTTGTTGCGGCTCCGAGTCACGACGAGGGGCAAGTTTTGGTTTCCAAGGGTGTTTTTATTCCTCTTCAACGTCTCTCCCATACAGAGCCGCCTCTTTCCCGTGCGCGGTGGTGCGTTTACGGGCAGTCGGAGAAATCAACGCCAACAAAAAAAATTACATCCTGCCTAGTTAAGACCATACCAAAGACTATAAAAATGGGACCCATTGCCTCCCTGCGTGTGTGACGATCATTGGGACTTTAAAAAAAAAAAAAAAAAAAATTAAAAAAATAAAAAAAAAATTAAAAATTTTTTTGTACCCATGTATAATGCGCACCCCAGATTTTAGGACAATAAATTAGTTAAATTTTGCGCACTATACACGGAAAAAAACGGTACTTTATAATCATAAAATAATGATCCGTAGTCTTTTTGATTCATAGTCTTCAGCGGGCCACTTATGATTGATTTCATGTAACAATGCTTCGGGCCAGTTTAAATATAGGAATTTGGTCCATATATAAGGCGCACCAGACTATAAGGCGCACTGTCGGCTTTTGAGAAAATTTTAGGTTTTTAGGTGTGCCTTATAGTGCGGAAAATGCGGTAACATTTATTGACAGAGATGGAGCTCTGCAAACGTACAAACATGCATAAATCTCAGCGATGAGCACAATAAACCTAATGTACAGGGAACAAGAGCAACAGACAACTGTTATAATATGACAATGAAATGCTTCATCTCCAAGGCAACATCACGTTCTAATTGCAGGTTGCCGTCCCTAATAGATAGATAGAGAGATAGATAGATAGATAGATAGACAGACAGACAGACAGACAGACAGACAGACAGACAGACAGACAGACAGACAGACAGACAGACAGACAGACAGACAGACAGACAGACAGACAGACAGACAGACAGACAGACAGACAGACAGACAGACAGACAGGTTTAACCTGGCCTTAACCAGCTCAATGACCTAGTGGTAGAGTGTCTGCCCTGAGACTGGAAGGTTGTGGGTTCAAATCCTGGCCGGGTCATACCAAAGACAAAAATGGGACCCATTGCCTCCCTGCTTGGCACTCAGCATCAAGGGTTGGAATTGGGGGGTTAGATCAACAAATGATTCCTGAGCGCGGCACCGCTGCTGCTCACTGCTCCCTTATCCCCCAGGGGATGGATCAAAATCACACGGGGATTGGTTAAACGTAGAGGACAAATTTCCCCACGCCCAGATATGTGTGTGACGATCATTGGGACTTTAACTTTTTAAGAATCAATTTCGTACAACTGATTTTTTTAGACAATCGTAGCCTTTATGTCAGGGGTCCCCAAACTTTTTCCTGTGAGGGCCACATAACCTTTCCCTTCTCTGATGGCGGGCCGGTGGCAGTTTGTAACAGAAAAAGTGTGACGATCGTAGGGGAGCTTAAAAAAATTATTGTTTTCCAGAAAGCCACACATAACCAAATAACGGTTATTTAATAACCCTTTCCAGGTTCTTTACAGAAAAAAGGTCAGGAAACAAATAATAACACTATTAATGAAATAAATAATAACTAAACCCTCTCTGAGTTCTTCACAGAAAAAACAGGAAATAAATAATAACTAAATAACTCTCTCTGGGTTCTTCATAGAAAAAAAACCATGGAACATTAACTTTCTGTTGTGCCATGCACAATCTTAACAGACAAAAGTTCAGCTCAGTTGTCAGAGCAGAACCTCTCTGACACATATGAGCAGTCTCTTAAAGTTCTTGTGTTCCTTCCTTATAATCCTTTTGTAGGTTCCAGTAGGCTTGTAGACACCGCTGTCTTTTTTGTTAAAGTTTGATAGTGCGTCATAGTCTGGAGTAAAATTTGTTGTGGCAATTCTTAGGCGAGATCCGAGGTGTTGGTCCGTTTACCTCGATCTGTGACGGGTAGATGTTGACGTTCATGTGGCTGAACGTCACGTCGCGTACGTCGAGCCAAATTGGCAACTCTTTTAAACGCTCGGCACTGTGTTCACCCTGCTTTACTTGGGCGACATTTTAACGGAAGGATTCCAGGGGAAGGTTTGTGGGTGGGTTTAGCGCAAAACTGCATCTGAAAGCTCAGCGCGCGAATTACAAGAATGCTGTCGTCACAGCCCACGCTCTAAATTCGGGACTGATACAAATAGAGCGCGAGTGCGCCATGTCCGTACACGCACTTGTGAGTGTGCACCGAGCTTTCTGACACGGCTTCCGGTAGTAAATGCGCAAGCGAGCGCTCCCCCTTCTACTGGGGAAACGCAGTCATTGCAGGCAAAATGAGCAAAAAAAAAAAAAAAAACAGTTTAATAATACAATTTATTCAGGGTTGGCGGGCCGGATTAAACGGTCCCGCGGGCCGTATCCGGCCCGCGGGCCGTAGTTTGGTGACCCCTGCTTTATGTACTCTCCACCCGCCCAAATATGTACCTCCCCAAATGTACTCAGCCGACACCTGCAACTCCATAATGCTGTTTGTTTATTAATAAGATTCAAAATATCCTCCTGAACCTCAAGATAAATTCATTCTCTCTTCACATACCTAAACTCCTATCCACCAGTCTTTCTCTACTTTTGCACACCCCACTTCCTCACAACTCGCAGAAATCCTCCACAAATCCATGCTCTCCACCTGCCTGCACAATCCTGTCCTTTCAATCTTGGCCAAATACTGCCCTTCCTCGTTATATCCACTAATCTCTGCCATTATTCACTCCTCTTTCTCTAATGGCATTGTACCACCATTGTTGAAAACTGCAGTTGTCACTCACTCTGAAGAAACCTTGTTCAGACCCCAACAATTACAAAAACCTCCACCCCATCTCCAAGCTACCATTCATTTCAAAGATCCTAGAAAAATGGGTCAGCATTCAACTCCGTTGCCATCCAACCCACAACAATCCTTTGCGAGGCTTTTCATTCCAGTTTTCGTCCCCCCACAGCATTGAAATAGCTCAACAATCTCTTTCATTGGCATCGCTCAAACCACCTTAATTTCATTCATACCTCAAAGACCACACCGTTCATCCGGCTAAAAGCATTTTTATCCAGATCCCGCCCAATCTTTTCAGTTTTGCCCCAAGGGTCTGTCCTGGACCCCTTACTATTCATTATCTTCCTCCTCTCCCTTAGGACTATTGTCAAAAAATGTACTACCTTCTTCATTGCTTTGTGGATGACACCCAGCTAGCTCTATTTCTCCTACAAACACAGCATTTCACTCCCTTCCTCTTACCTCACCTCAGATTTATCAGAAATCAACTTCTGGTTCGCCTATAACTATGAAGCGTGACAAAAAATAACTTATTCTCATTGGTACTACAAAATCCGTAATATCCCACCTTGGCACATTTCCCTCAATCTGTTGGCCACACCTGTTTGCCCTCCCTTCAGGTCAAGATTCTGAATGTCATTCAAGACAGCACACTCTCTTTCAATTAACATATCAATAACATCACTAGGTCAGCGTACTTCAGCCTGCACATCACCTGCTGATTATGGGCGATTCGGTGTGTGTGTGGGGACTGTTGTCTTCCATCCCGTCTTTCGGCCTTGGCGATCACCTTTGGCCGGGTTCTTGGTTGTTTTTCCTCCTGCCGCTCTTCCTCTGACACCTCTACCGGTTTTATTGCTAAGTGTCCTTCCTGTAAACCATTCTTGCACATACATCCACTTCGCCCACTGTCGCACACCGCCCATTCATCATTCTTTCAATTTTGTCATTTTGTACGGAACTTTTGTTGTTGTTGTGAACTTTTGGCTGTGACATCATCAATTTATTAATGGCACAAGATGGCGGCGCACGCAGTTGCAGCGGCTCAGTGCTCTCCCGATCTACGCATTGTTTGTTTTTTGTTAGTGTTTGTACTCACTGTATGTCGATCATACACAAGCTACAACCGGCAGGAGCTCCTCAAGATAGGTGTTTGCTGCGAGTTGAGTGTCGCAGCGGAGTTTCACCGCTCGCAAAACATCCCGGAGGATGTCATCAGGCGCCCCGGTTCCCCTTGGATCACCATCCCCGCTGGGAGGAAGCGAAGGCAGCGCAGAGAGAGGAGGCAGAAACGAGGCTGCAGGGCCGGTGCGCTAACCAGGCTACAGAAGCGGCCGTTCAAACTACCGCTCCCTAGCCTGTTTCTTACCAACGTCAGGTCTCTTGCTAACAAGATGGATGAACTAAGGCTACAGATGTCTGCGAACCAGACCGTGAAGCACTGCTGCATGGTACTGATCACCGAAACCTGGCTTCATCCACTCATACCGGACTGTGCTATCGAGCTAGCAGGCTACACCACACAGCGTCATGAAAGGACTGAGAACTCCGGCAAGAGCAAGGGGGGGGGGGGGGGGGGGGCTCTGTATGTACGTCAATAACAACTGGTGTACTAATATTCTGCTGCCCGGACCTGGAGTATGTGACTATTAAATGCAGGCCCTTTTACCTCCCTCGTGAATTTACCGTAGTCATGACGACTGTTGTTTACATACCTCCGGATGCTAAGGCTAAGCTAGCTATTGGACTATTACATGGCAGTATTAGCAGCCATCTGACCAGTTATCCTGACACAGTCCACATCATGGCTGGGGACTTTAATCATGTGGATTTGAAAGCAGCACTCCCTAGTTTCCGCCAGCATGTTAAATGTGCCACTAGAGGAGTTAACACTCTGGACAAGGTCTACTCCAACATTAAGCTAGGCTACAGGGCAAAACAGCTACCTCACCTGGGCCAGTCTGACCATATGTCACTGCTATTAATCCCGGCATATACCACCATCAGGAGATCAGCTCTTGTCATCTCTAAAACTGTTAAAACCTGGCCTGATGACGCCTCTCAGCAGTTGCAGGACTGCTTCGACAGGACTAACTGGGACATCTTTGAACACCGGGACTTGAACGTGTTCACAGACAGTGTTCTGTGTTATATCAAGCACTGCACAGACACTGTCACATTGGACAAGCCTATACGGATATACCCCAATCAGAAGCCCTGGATGACCCGGGAGGTCCTTCGGCTGCTGGAGGAGAGGGACATCGGTCTGTCCCTTAGGTCTGAGGATGGGGCTCTCTACAGCACAGCCAGAGCCAACCTAAGGAGAGGCATCAGAGAGGCCCAGCTTGCCTACAAAAAGAGGATTGAGGATCACCTGGACAGCAACAACAGCAAGCAGGTGTGGCAGGGAGTTCAGCATCTCACCAACTACAGAACCACCATCGGAGCTGCTGAAGGGGACGCCTCACTGGCAGAGGTCCTCAATACCTTCTTTGTCCGGTTCGAGTCCGAGCCACCTGAAGCGGCCACATCACATCCCACAGACCGCAGGCTTCACCTTCACAGTGAAGGAGCACGAGGTGAGGCGCACGCTGCGGACCATCAACTCGAGGAAAGCTGCGGGTCCTGACGGCGTTACTGGGCGTGTTCTGAAGGGCTGCGCAGATCAGCTGGCTGGAGTCTTCACAAAGATTTTCAACCAGTCCCTTACCGAGTCCACCGTCTCATCCTGCTTAAAATCCTCCACTATAGTCCCCCTGCCCAAGAAACGTCACATCGCCAGGCTTAATGACTACCGGCCAGTCGCACTCACCCCGGTGGTCATGAAGTGCTTTGAAAAGCTGGTACGGGGTCACATCACATCACTCCTGTTCAGAGGTTTTGACCCCCGCCAGTTTGCCTACAGGGCAAATAGATCCACAGAGGACGCAGTAGCTACAGCCCTCCACGCTGCACTGTTCCACCTGGAGAAGCCGGGGAGCTATGTGCGGATGCTATTCGTGGACTTTAGCTCTGCTTTTAACACCATCCTCCCCCACAGACTGGTGGACATACTGGAGGGCCTGGGACTTCCACACAATACTTGTAGGTGGATTAAGAGCTTCCTGACGGGTCGCAGCCAGAGGGTGAGAGTGGGCCGTCATACATCCACACCTCTCAGTCTTGGTACCGGCTCCCCACAGGGCTGCGTACTGAGCCCACTGCTTTACACGCTCTACACACATGCATGCACCCCCGCCCACCGCAGCAACACCATCGTGAAGTTTGCGGATGACACAACCGTGGTGGGGCTCATCTCAAAGGGGGATGATGCCTACAGGGACGAAGTGGTCCGGCTATCGGAGTGGTGCGGAGAGAACAATCTGCTCCTAAACACGGCTAAAACCCAAGAACTGGTCATTGATTTTAGGAGGAAAAATAAAATGGACATTCCACCAGTTATCATCAACGGGGTCTGTGTGGAGAGGGTGTCCTCCTTCCGCTACCTGGGTGTCCACATCGAGGAGGACTTCACCTGGGGCGTGAACACCTCTGAGCTGCTTAAAAAGGCCCAGCAGAGACTTTACTTCTTAAGGGTGCTGAGGAGACACAGCATTACACAAAGACTGCTGGTGTCCTTCTATCGCTGCTCCATAGAAAGCACTTTAACATACTGTATATGTGTTTGGTACTCCAGCTGCACCGCTGCTCAGAGGAAAAAACTCCAAGGGGTCATCAACACAGCACAGAAGATCATCGGCTGCCCTCTCCCCACACTGGAAGAGCTACACAGAACCCGCTGTCTCAAAAAAACACAGAACATTCTGAAGGACACTTCCCACCCTGGCCACTCCGTTTTCGAACTGTTGCCATCAGGCAGACGCTACAGAGCAATTAGGTCAAGGACTAGCAGATTTCCCAACAGTTTTTACCCTACAGCGGTAGTCGCATTGAATGCAGCTAAACGTAAATGATTATGTCTGTGTATGTTCTTCTTCTGTGGGTTTTAGCTTGTATTTTTTAAAACTTTTTTTCTATTTATTCTGTTCATTTTTTATCTCATGCGCGGATCGGTTGGCACTTTTTAAATTCCGTTGTACATGTTACAATGACAAATAAAGATCTATCTATCTATCTATCTATCTATCTATCTATCTATCTATCTATCTATCTATCTATCTATCTATCTATCTATCTATCTATCTATCTATCTATCTATCTATCTATCTATCTATCTATCTATCTATCTATCTCTATCTCTATCTCTATCTCTATCTCTATCTCTATCTCTATCTCTATCTCTCTCTCTCTCTCTCTCTCTCTCTCTCTCTCTCTCTCTCTCTCTCTCTCTCTCTCTCTCTCTCTCTCTCTCTCTCTCTCTCTCTCTCTCTCTCTCTATCTCTATCTCTATCTCTATCTCTATCTCTATCTCTATCTCTATCTCGCTATCGCTATCGCTATCGCTATCGCTATCGCTAGCTCGCTAGCTAGCTAGCTATGTTCCCTGACTATGCAAAGTTCTTACTCACCACTTACCATTTATTTGTTTGTTTGTTCTTTTGACACTATCTTTTGACACATCTTTTTGTTGTTAGGCAAAACATTTCCCTCTGTCCAGAACGTTCAGTAGTAATCCAAAACTGGCGTCTAGCATTAATCAAAACGTAAAATGTAATCAAGTACGGAACATTTTTAGACGACTTTGGCAGTGTCCGTGACAGAAAATCATCAGGCATGCATTAAACAGTTCCTTAAGGGTCATTCAGCTATTCGGGCAATATATCAAAAAAACATTTATTTCAAAGTGCACAGAAATGCATAGTATCAGATAATAAATTTATTAATGTCCCCTGACCATGCAAAGTTTGTACTCACCACTTACCATGTTTTTGTTTGTTTGTTTTTTTGATACTCCATGTACTTGCTTACATCATCCTATTCTTAGTTTAATCATGCTTCCAACCATATCTTTTTTTTGTTAGGCAAAATATTTCCCTCTGTCCAGAATGTTCAGTGGTAATCGAAAACTGGTGTCTGCCATTAGTCAAAACATCAGATATAAGCAATTACTAAACATTTTTTGACGACTATGGCAGTTTCCGTGATTTAGAAAATCATCAGGCATGCATTAAACAGTTCCTTAAGGGTCATTTAAGCTATTCAGGCAATATATCAAAAAACATTTGTTATTTTAAAGTGCTCAGAAATACATATCAGATCATAAAGTTATAAAAACCTTTGTCATTACCCCCTATCAAAAATGTCTAGTTATGTCTTCTTTATTGATTTGGTGTGTAGGTATAATTATATGCTTAAAATGTTTCTTTTATTGATTTAATATGTGAATGTACTTGTCTGCTTATGTACTTTATTCAATGAGGTTTGACCATATCTGTTTTTGTAGCTAGGCAGGACTTTTTGTATTTCGACCCCATTCCTTCAGTAGCACTCTCTCCATAAACTTCAATTAGTCCAGACCTTAGGCGCACATGCCATCACAAGAACACTCCCCTCCCATTACATCAACCCCGTTCTCCAGCAACTTCACTGGCCTATGGTCAAATTCTGCATCCAATTTAAGCTGTTCCCTCTTATCCTCAAAGCCATTCATAACCCTGCCCCTCCATACCTGTGTGACCTCCTTCACATCACCCATCACCATTCCAATGCACACCTTCATATCTGCTTCCTCCATCCACCTTATTGTTCCACCTGTCAGCACTCTAAGGGAAGCAGAGCCTTCAGCCACTCCGCTCCCCAGCTTTGGAACTCTTTGCCACTTGCAATTCACTCTCGCTTACTGTTTTAAAATCAATACTTAACACTCACCTATTTAATATTTTCTACTCACTGTGATGGCACTGCATCATTTTCTTTCTTCCTATTCTTATTTTTTTCTAATTTTCTTCTGTACAACCAGTGGTGGGCATCGTTCTCCGTCCCTGAGTTTTCCATCCCTATTCCAGGCTTGCATAGTTGGTCTGAGTCAGCCAAATGGTGTCAAGAATGGACTTTGTATAATTCTGTTTTACCTGTTGTTTATTGATGTACATCGTCCTTGAGGGTCTCAAAAGGCAGTTTCAAATTGAATGTATCATTATTGCTATTATTAAACGAGCACAAAAAGTGCATACGGAAAAGCCAAATGAACGCCATCCTCAAGATTTAGAAAAAAAAAAAAACAGAGCTAAAGTGCGCCAAAGGTAAGAAATAATGCACTGTGGCTGAAAGTGATGTTCAGGGATGAATCGTGAATTTGCATTGGTGATGATGCGGGAACTTTTTTTAAGTGCCATTCCATTTAGATTTCTGTCGATGAAGATTGGCCAAAGAAAATGTGCACATTTATGCAGTCATTGATGATATGTGGTGCATGTTACGTAAAGGCACATGGGAAATGGTAGTCATTGCATCATCAATAAATGTACACATTCCAGGGTATATTCTCCAGGGTACTTGTCAGAAAAGTCGCTGCTGTTGTGCTGATGGCTTGGAGTAATTGTAATCATTCTATTATCCCGATCTATCAAAATAATATGCAGATTATTGTTAAATTTTTAAGCATATATACTACAAGGGCATTGAACAAGTTTGGGGCGGGGGGGCGTATTATATTTGAGAGTATGTTTTGCAACCCGTGTTGATGTTATATGGACTGAGTAAATTTTGTGCATTTTGAAATTTTTAAGGTTGCATACAAGGTTAAGTGCTTCTTCAGGATGTACTCAATGAACCGCCATAAGATGACAACAGTGACTCCATCCTACCATGCTGAGAGCTATAGCCCTGATGACAACCGCTTTGACCTTCGTCCTTTCCTCTACAACACACGCTGGAACTGGCAGTTTCAGTCTATTGACAGTGAGGTAGCAAACACTTTGTAATGTAAATTTCCTGTCATAATGTCTTCAAATGCCATTAAGAGTTTATTCTGTTTCTTTCTCCTTAGATATCACAGATGGCAACAAAAATGCACTAGTACTAAGGTGTTCATTCCCAAATAATATTGTCAAAATAGTAAACATTTTTTGAGTTGGTTTGTATTAAATTCCAAACACAATACAGTACAGGAATTAACAGCATTGGGATTTTCTTTTGTTTAATTAACCCCAAATGTGTCATGATTCGTCCCCGATCACGTCCATGTTGTCATTGTTTTGTCCGTCTGTCTGTGTGCTCATGTCCGTGGATCATGTCAGGGTGCTTCTGTCATGTCTCGTCCCCGGTTTTGCTAGGTTGCCATGGTTTCTGTTCACGTCGCCCCTCCCTTCCTGTGTCACCTCAATCAATGTAACCGCGTTCACCTGCCTCGTGTTTTGTGTTTTGTATTTAAGTCCTGTCTGCCCCTCGTTCACTGTCGGATCATTGCTTGTCAGTTGTTGCGTGTGTCGTCGTCGTCAGGTCCTGTTGTTTTCTTATCTTACGTCCTGGTCGGTCAGTCTAGTCATTGCTGTGTTAACCTCATGATGTCTTTTTGTTCCACGTATTTTTCGGTCAGTCTTGTTGTTAGGTTTTGTCAGTGAGTTAGGTTAGTGTACCAAGTATGTATTTTGAGTTCTTCCAATAAACCCTGGTCCAAGCTGCACATGGTCGCCGTGCTCCATTTCCACCACCCAAGCCTGACACAAATGGTTAATATTGTTTGGAACACTTCAGAATTCAGCCTGCTGCTTTTGTCAGTCGTCACATCAATAAATACAAGTGAATCAACTCCATCGGCAGCCATACCTGCCACAACCATGCTTCATTAATATGGTGGTATTTCAGGGTCATAAATATTGTGACAGGGACACAATTCAAATTTTCTGGCATCCAAACACAGTTTGAAATGAAAAAAGAAATCTAATAAATAGAAAAAACATGGTATCAGTTATTGGTATATACAAGTCATTGGATGTGAACGTTTTTGTTTTTAATTAATGAAAATAGATTTCATTGTATTTGAAATGATGTGCTTTGACTACAGACTCTCAGTTTTAATGTGAGGGTATTTATATCCAAATCGAGTGAATGGAATGGGATTTACAATTTTTTTACAGTTTTTTTGCGGTTCTCCCGGTTTTTAAGGGGCCATAAGTTATGGGGCAAGTTGCTTGTCAGCTTTATCATGGCCAGGTGGCAGGGCAGGTACTGCAGGGGAGTCTGTTACCTTCTATTCTAATGATATGACTGCTGACAAAAGCACCAGGATGTATTTTGTGTTGAGGTGAATATCTGCTCATATTCAGACATCTTTGGAACTGATTTGACAGTGTTTTGCAGTGCAAATGTTCAATGACCCAAAGCATTCTCCAAAGGTAACCACAGTCATTGACTGTAAGTGAAAAAAAGTATAATGTTATGCAATGGTCAAGTCAATCACCTGACCTGAATCCGATTGAGCGTGCATTTACTTGCTGAAAACAAAACTGAGAAAAAACAGAAGCTGAAGACATTTGCAGTAGAGGCCTGGCAGGCATCACCAGTGATGAAATCCAGCATCTGGTAATATGCATTTCAGACTTAATTGACTGCAAGGGATTTGCAACCAAATATGAGGAAAATAGAAGTTTGATTTACCATTTACCAGCATACACTGTAGATGTAGTATGTACATCGTTCACCCTCAAATAAACCTGAAAGTGCGGTTAAAGCACATCTTGTTTGTTTCATTTGAATTACATTGTGGTGATGTTCTCGTCCTTGTGAGGAGTTGAGCTGTAGCGTTTTGTACTAACGTTTTAATACGAGATTTAAGAAGACCAACGAGGAATACGTTACAATTATCTAAGTGTGATGTAACAAACACGTTATCATGACGTCTGCATCACATGTTAAAAGAATGGGATGGATGTTAGCGATACTGCGGTGGTGAAAAACATAGTTCTGGTAATGTTCTCAATGTAGTTGTGAAAGGAGATGTTGGGTCAAATTTAACACGGAGCTTTATTACAGAATAACTTTGGGTAATCGTACATTTATCAATACTTAGAGTGGTGTCCTTACATAGGTGCATATGACGAGCAGGGCCAATTATCAACATCTTGGTTTTATCCAGGTTAAGAAGAAATTGAGGGTCATCCATTATTTAATTTCAGCAAGACACTTCTCAAGATTACAGCAATTACGCTGAATTAACATTACCAACGGCATATGTAGTTCGGTATCGTCTGCTCAACAATGAAAACTAATGTTACATTTCCGTATAATGCAGGGCTGTCCAAACCTTTTGCAAAGCGGGGCCAGATTTGGTTAGATGAAAATGTATAGGGGCCGACCATTTGCACCGACATTCCTCGAACCATTACTATTGTAAATGAACTTGTAAATATGTAACTATATATCCTTTGCTGTCTGCAGATAGGTTGATATTGCAAATGACAATCTGTTGTCAATTGCACTACCAGAAAAGTTAAAGATTAAGATAATGATAAATTAAATACAAATGAACAATTTTATGAAAGTTTAATGATTTTGTATTAGATGTATTGAGCTTGTTTTATTATTATTCTTGTATTAATAAGAAGGGTGATATTGGTGTTTGTGACTGCAGTAAACACGCTAGGTTGCATGTCAGATTCTTAATCCAATTTAAATCATCCATCCATCCATTTTCTGTACTGCTTGTCCCCACGGGGGTCCCGGCCGTGCTGGGGCCTATCCCAACAGTCATCGGGCAGTAGGCGGGGGACACCCTGAACTGGTTGCCAGCCAATCGCAGGGCACACAGAGACGAACAACCATTCGCACTCACACCTAGGGATAATTTGGGGTGCTCAATTTGCCTACCAAGCATGTTTTTGGGATGCGGGAGGAAAGCAGAGTGCCCGGAGAAAACCCACGCGGGCCCGGGGAGAACGTGCAAACATTTGGCCCGAGGACCGGACTTTGGACATGTCTGGGACAACGCTCGCAGCAAGCTTTTTCTTATTGGGGGTGGAAAAGAACGAACTTTTCATTTTTAGAACAATGACCTTAGTTCATAAAATTTCAATTATGAACAATGAATAATCAAGTTCATTTTAAAATTTGTGAACTGATCTTTGAACTAATTTGTGCAGAATATGAGCTTTCTCAACACTGACATAGACACGAGGAGGCAAGACGTTGTGACAGCTGGATTTACCCATTGACACTATATAGGCATAGATATAATTCACAATTCACACCTTGTCCACGTCCCGAAAACCAAGTTGCGCACCATGGGCGACCGGGCCTTATGCCATGCAGCCACCACGCTGTGGAACTCCCTCCCCGACCACCTAAAAGCACCCCAATTCACTGAATCTTTCAAAACCGGATTTAAAACTCACCTCTTTACTCTAGCATTTTCGTAATCTTGTTCTCATATGCTGGTTGTAGTCCAGTTGTTTTATACTTGTCCTTCCTTTGTTTTCTTGTTTTTACTTACCATGTAGTACTTTGAGAGAATAGTATTACTGCAGATAGTGAGGGGTGAAAGTGGTGAAGGGTCTCGCCTGAAGACCACTGTCATCTCCACGGTCTTGAATGGCTTCAGTTCCAGGTGGTTTTGGCTGCATCAGTGGACCAGCCGCTCCTCCTCCTGTCTGTACGCAGTCTCATCACCGTCTTGGATCAGTCCGATGATACTGCATACTTGAGGAGCTTCACAGGGGAGTCACCTGAGGAGAAATCGTTGGTGTAGACTCTGCTCTTCTCTCTCTAGAGGACGCACCCCTGAGGAGCGCCAGTATTCATGGTCCGGGTGTCAGATGTGATGCTCCCCAGCCTCACACGCTGTCTCCTGTTGGTCAGGAAGCTGGTGATCCACTGACAGGTGGAGGCAGGCACCGTGAGCTGGATGAGCTTCTGTTGGAGGATGTCAGGAGCAATGGTGCTGAACGCCGAGCTGAAGTCCACAAACAAGATCCTGGCATACGTTCCTGGGGTGTCCAGGAATAGCTAGTAATCATTTTAACATCCACACGTCTATTCAACATTGAATGATACAATTCAATGATTCAATACATTTAACCTGTAATCCGTACCTTTGAGATGTGCCAGGGTGTGAAAATTTACATAGTTTTTTATATATAAAAATAGGTTTTAGTAACAGTCATACGTACATACGTTTGCTGCAGATATAAATACTCCTTTTGATGTTAAGATTAACCAAAACTACAATTGAACCTAAATAAAACCATTCATACATTATCCAACCATTACAAACTTAAATGTGCAATGTTTTTAATCATGTTTAAAAAATGTAAACATATACATACAATATTAAAAAAAAATGGGGGTTAATTTAATAGAGCAAAACTACTAAGTTGCAATATAAATATATACATACTTTTTACATATCAAATTAACAAAACCACCTGCTTGGCCAAAAACAAGGGGGAAACAAAATAAACATCACTCTCTTGTGGGTCTGATAGCCCCCTCTGCTACTCAGCGCTGGAGCCTGTTTTAATGGACATCAGGCACCACGCATTGTTGACCTTAGGATTACTCTGTAAAAGAAATATGAATATGAAAAAAACGACTACCTGTAAAATTTTATTTTTTCTTGATGTATGTCATGTCAGTCACCCATTTCGAACATGAAGCAATCGCACAGGAACGAGCAGACAGGTGTTTTTATTTACCAGCACTATCACAGCAGTCTTCCTGAGGGCCCTCTGCACGAGTCACACGAGCATGCATATTGAACGTTTGTCATTTGTGTAGAGTCCTCAACAGAAAAAAAATGTCAACATTGAGAGCAGCCACTATGTAAGCCTTCACTGTTGTCTTTTTTAATCTACAGTACAGATATCAAACTAATCATACCTGTCTATGGTCTTCTTGGAAACATGCAGGTCTTGACTGCTTTACAATCTGTATACAAGGAATTATCAACACTGTCTCAGAAGAGTAGAATTAAGAGTGGACAAAATTGATTTGAGGACTTTTTTTCTTGTAAATCAAGCAAAAAATATCTGAAAAGTCAGTAACTTTGACAGTACAGCAATTAAACCAAATGGAACCCTACATGTTCCATTTGTATGCTATCAAGAGTGAACATACAAAATTTTGACAAACCAATTCCAAGCTTAATTATTCTGTCATTCATTCTTGCATCCTGTTTGTCATTTATTTCCTTGGACATCATGTCAAAGGTCTCCAGATCAGTCATGGGCAACCATCCACTCTCCGCGTCACATTATGAACGAGAGTTGAGGCTCCTCAGCCCAGGTATTGACAGAAGGGGTTCCACGATGACCTTCAGAAACTCTGCGAATAAAGATAAATAGAAATAAAATACTCACTTAAATTACTGCAGCGCAGCTATGACCTCTTTTTAGATGACTAATCCCTACAGAAAAAAAAAAAACTATTTTCCTGTCATGGGTGTTTCACACTAACTTCCTAGCTGTTGAAGAATGAAGCAAATTTTAGCTGCAAGATTCAAATGAACCATTTTCCAATTATAAAATTTGCCGTTTGAAGAAAAATGATGGCATTTTGTCTGTGCCTTTGAATGTGCTGCAACTTAATTTGGATGTTATACATATCCAATAACGGTCTTTCAAAGTAGTACTCTATAGAAATAAAAGTTCTTGTTCTACAAGTTGTTATCCAAATGATAATGATACAGGGTAAACCTAGGTTTTAGTTTGCACTTGGACAGCCGCCCCGGTTTCCGGAGTGTGAAAGTCAAGGCAATGACATGTTAGGCTGTTAGGATCCTGAACTCTCTCCGCCCTCCACTCTCAGCTGCATAACGTCCTTGCCTTTTGGGCCACGTTGGCTGCCTTGCACTACTCCTCCTGTACTTTTGCGCTATATTCTGACTGTCTGCACTATTGCTCCATTTCTACCATGTTGCTCTTATTTATTTACTATTGATCCATTGCTGTTATTATTCATTGTATGTGCCTTCTTGTTTTTTCTTGTTGTATTGTTTACTTGAGTGTTTTGTTGTCCGTGGGCGCGCACGCACACACACGCGCACGGAAATAAATCACAATATGTTCACAATTAAAAACTGAAAAAAGTTGCATAAGGATGAAACTGACAGTTACAGATGGGTGGATTAATTGTTTGATTGGTTGGTTGACTGAAAAATGGATTGATTGATTGACTTGTTAAACTGTCTCTGAAGGCAACATAAATAGATAGGTACTTGATAGATTCTTACAAAGGTGTTCTGTCGTGTGGAATGGGTAGCTTAATAGCTCACCCCATTGATTTTTTTTATTTTAGAAATTATTTCATATATACAGGATTGTCTCAGAAAATTGGAATATTGTGATAAAGTTCTTTATTTTCTGTAATGTAATTCAAAAAACAAAAATGTCATACATTCTGGATTCATTACAAATCAACTGAAATATTGCAAGCCTTTTATTATTTTAATCTTGCTGATTATGGCATACAGCTTAAGAAAACTCAAATACCCGATCTCAAAATATTAGAATATCATGAAAAAGTATACTAGTAGGGTATTCAACTAATCACTTGAATCGTCTACTTAATTCTGAACTCCTGCAAGGGTTTCCTGAGCCTTGGAAAACACCCAGCTTGGTTCAGTAAACTAAATCACAAGCATGGGGAAGACTGCTGATCTGACTGCTGTCCAGAGGACCATCATTGACACCCTCCATCAGGAGGGTAAGACACAAAAATAAATTTCTCAAAGAGCAAGTTGTTCACAGAGTGCAGTTACAAAGCACATCCACAAAAAGTCTGTTGGAAGGGGGAAATGTGGCAGGAAACGCTGCACAACCAAGAGAGATGACCGCAGCCTTTACGGCATTGTGAAGAAGAGTCGCTTCCAGAATTTGGGGGCGCTCCAAAGACAGTGGACTGAAGCTGGAGTCCAGGTATCAAAAGCCACTGTTTACAGACGTGTCTGGGAAATGGGCTACAATAGCCGTATGCCCATGGTCAAGCCACTTCTGAACTCAAGATAACGGAAGAAGCATCCGACTTGGGCTATGGAAAAGAAGCACTGGACAGTTGGAGAGTGGTTCAAAGTCCTCTTTTCAGACGAAAGCAAGTTTTGTATTTCATTTGGAAGTCAAGGCGCTAGAGCAGGGGTGGGCAAACTACGGCCCGCGGGCCACATCCGGCCCACGGGACCGTTTAATCCGGCCCGCCAACCCTGAACAAATTGTATTATTAAACTTTTTTTTTGGGTCATTTTGCCTGCAATGACTGCGTTTCCCCAGTAGATGGCGAAGCGCTCGCCTGCGCATTTACTACCGGAAGCCGTGTCAGAAAGCTCGGTGCACACTCACAAGTGCGTGTACGTACTCAGTAGTACGGACATGGCGCACTCTCGCTCTATTCATATCAGTCCCGAATTTAGAGCGTGGGCTTCGACGACAGCATTTTTGTAATTCGCGCGCTGAGCTTTCAGATGCAGTTTTGCGCTAAAGCCACCCACAAACCTTCCCCTGGAATCTTTCCATTAAAATGAGTCGCCCAAGGAAACGCAAGGTGGACACAGTGCCGAGCGTTTAAAAGAGAGTGGCAAATTCGGCCCGACGTACGCGACGTGACGTTCAGCCACATCAACATCAACCCGTCACAGATCGAGGTAAACGGACCAACACCTCGCATCTCTCCTAAGAATTTCCACAACAAATTTTACTCCAGACTATGACGCACTAGCAAAAAAGGGAGACCAACAACACTGTTCCCACTGAAAATGAACGGGAGGCTCTCAAGTTTATTGTAAAAAAAAATGCATATTGAATATGATTTGTACACATAGCAGGGATTGAAACTAGCGACCATTTTCATTTTCAAACAATGCAGGATGCTCAAGGACATTGATGCACCACCTATTTGCGACTAATCTTAACCTGTAAAGTTCTTAAGGCTTACTTTAAGGAAGTGTTTCCCATTTCCTCACCTCTGTTACCAGGTGTTTGTGAGTCAAAACTCTGCTCTGATTTTCAGATACCCCTCACCGTGTTGCTGTTTTGATTACTTTATTTGGATGTATGCTTTCACAGATTCTTCAAGAATTCAAGAATATTTGGTCAGAATGTTTGCCGTTTGATGTGATCGCATAAGATAAACATCTTTCATTAATCTGACCTGCAGGAACTGAAGTGATGGAGACTGTTATTCATAATAACAGTGTCGTATTTTATGAGAATCACTGATAGCAGTTTTTTAGTGAATTATTATTATTTATTTTTTTAATGCTGTTAATAAATGCATTTGTTTTCAAAAAACTTGTTTGGAATATCCATGCTTTACTACCTACTAAAGGCCAAAATCTTTTATGCAATGACCTTTGCAGGTCGCTTATATGACTTCACACAAAGCCTACGTCCTTCTGCTCCTGGTTCGGCCCTCCGGTCCAAATTTAGAACCCAGTTCGGCCCGCGAGTCAAAAAGTTTGCCCACCCCTGCGCTAGAGTCTGGAGAAAGGCTGGAGAGGAGCAAAATCCAAGTTGCTTGAAATCCAGTGTGAAGTTCTCGGTCAGCGATGGTTTGGGGAGCCATGTCAGCTGCTGGTGTTGGTCCACTGTGTTTCATCAAGTCCAGAGTAAATGCAGATTTTAGAGCACTACATGCGTCCATCTGCTGAAGAGCTATATGGCGATGATGATTTTCATTTTCCAGCATGATCTGGCACCAACCCACAGTGCCAAAAGTACCAGTAAATGGTGTACTGATCATAGCATTACTGTCCTCCATTGGCCTGCCAATTCTCCTGACCTGAACCCCATAGAGAATTTGTAGGGTATTTTGAAGAAGAAGCTGAAAGACACCAGACCCAACAATGCAAATGAGCTAAAGGCCGCTATTGAAGCATCCTGGGCATCCATAACACCTCAGCAATGGCAGAGGCTGATTGCCTCCATGCCACGCCGCAATGATGCAGTAATCCGTGCAAAAGGATTCCCAACCAAGTACTGAGTGCATTAATGGACATTTTCAAATGTTTGATTTTGTTTTGCTGTTATAAATCTTTTATTTAACTTGGTCTGAGGAAATATTCTAATATTTTGAGATTGGATTTTTGAGTTTTCTTAAGATGTAAGCCATAGTCAGCAATATTAATATAATAAAAGGCTTGCAATATTTCAGTTGACTTGTAATGAATCCAGAATGTATGACATTGGTTTTTTAATTGCATTACAGAAAACGTTGTCACAATATTCTAATTTTCTGAGACAGTCCTATATATATGTGTATATATATATATATATATATATATATATGTATATATGTATATATGTATATATGTATATGTATATATGTATATGTATATATGTATATATATATATATATATATATATATATATATATATATATATATATATATATATATATATATATATATTTAATATGTGTTGTATGTCTTGTCACCGTGGAATAGTAGGCAACGCAATTTCGATCTCTGTGTGTCTTGACATGTGACGAAATTGACAATTAAGCAGACTGAGTTTATAAATGCAAGTTCGATATTGAAGATTGCAATTACATCATATGCTTTTTGGATATGCTCAACAGTAGCTAAGCATGCATACAGTCGTATGCAAACGTTTGGGCACCCCTGATCAGTTTCATTATTCTTTATAAATCATTGGTTGTTCTGGTCAGCGATTTCAGTGGAATATATATATATATATATATATATATACATATATATATAGCAGACAAACAGTGTGTTTACAGAAAGTGTGCAATCGTTACTTGAACAAAAGTAGGCAGGTGGATAAATATGGGCATCCCAACAGAAAAGTCCTCCTTTTACAGAAATAACAGCCTCTAAACCAGGGGTGTCCAAACTTTTTACGAGGGCCAGATTTAATAAAGTGAAGGGGCCCAGGGGCCAATAGTTTTTTCAGACATGTTTTAACGACAAAAATTTCATGCAAATACACATTGTTATAAAACAAATTTCATTGTCACAATTGTCTTTATTTTTCAAATGACAAAATAATCAAAGAGATTCCATTCAGGCAGATGTGAACAACTCTAAAAACACAAATTCTGCCTTTCATTCATATCTGAAGAGTCAGATAACATTGAACAAACTGTTTGAAATACCTTACATTTACATGAGTTTAAAATTATTTTTGCCTCATGAACATTTTAAACAGGAGTTATAAGTAATGCAAATTTGTCTGTTATTATTAAAACTTAAAACAAGTGAGTTTTGCTCTTGTCATTTACAATGTCTTTCAGAAAGTAATAGTTTGTGTCATGTCTACAGGTTTATAACATCAACAGTATTACCATGGCCACTTTGTAATATTTAATATTAAGTAATATTTAATTTTTATTTAATTTTGACTCACAGCCCCGCGTGAAGAATCGCTGTTGTGATGCCATTTCAGCTTGGAGCTGCTTCACTTTATCAGCGCCGTTACTCCCTGTTAGCTTGTCGTATGTGTTAGCATGTTTAGTCTACTTGTGTCTCTTTAGGTTGAAATCCTTAAAAAAGGCAACCGTCTCTTTAGAAATTAGACTAACATAATTGCCTTGATTTTCTGCAAGGAAGTATTTAAGTAATTCCCATTTCTCTTGAAAGCAACGGCCCTCAATGTCAACTTTCCTCGTTTTCTTTGCAGTCGCCATGGCAGAAATGAGCGGCGAGGGGTGGTGCTGCCACCCTTTGGTAATAGGCGGAATTACAGGTTCAAGTTTCTTTTTTTTTTTTCTTTTTTTTCAGTTTTACAGTGCAGGTGGTCTATAAATAATACATTATAAGACCGAAGCTGCAGGCTATATGAAATCTGATCGGGGGCCGGATTTGGCCCGCAGGCCGGACTTTGGACATCCCTGCTCTAAACGCTTCCTATAGCTTCCAATGAGAGTCAGTATTCTGACTGAAGGTATTTTGACCATTCTTCTTTAAAAAACATCTCCAGTTACGGGTATTTAAGGTGGCCAGTTGCAAGTTGTTCTCCTCTATGCATCTTCTCTGAATAGTGGCAACATGGGAGCCTCAAAACAACTGGCAAATGACCTAAAAACAACGATCATAGTTTAGGGCAGATATGGGCAAACTACGGTCCGCGGGCCTCATCCGGCCCACGGGACCGTTTAATCTGGCCCGCCAACCCTGAATAAATTGTATTATTAAACATTTTTTGGGGTAATTTTGCCTGCAATGACTGCGTTCCCCCAGTAGATGGGGAACCGCTCGCCTGCGCATTTACTACCGGAAGCAGTCAGAAAGCTCGGTGCACACTCAAAAGTGCGTGTACGTACTCAGTAGTACGGACATGGCGCACTCGCGCTTTATTTGTATCAGTGCCGAATTTAGAGCGTGGGCTGTGACGACAGCATTCTTGTAATTTGCGCGCTGAGCTCTCAGATACAGTTTTACGCTAAAGCCACCCACAAATCTTCCCCCGGAATCCTTCTATTAAAATGAGTCGCCCAAGGAAAAGCAAGGTGGACACAGTGTTTAAAAAAGAGTGGCCAATTTGGCTCGACGTACGCGACGTGACGTTCAACCACATGAACATCAACATCAACCCGTCACAGATTGAGGTAAACGGACCAACACCTCGGATCTCTCCTAAGAATTGCCACAACAAATTTTACTCCAGACTATGACGCACTAGCAAAAAAGGGAGACCAACCACACTGTTCCCACTGAAAATGAAGGGGAGGCTCTCAAGTTTGTTGTAAAAAAAAATATTTGGAATATGATTTGTACACATAGCAGGGATTGAAACTAGCGACCATTCTTATTTTCAAACAATGCAGGATGCTCAAGGACATTGATGCACCACCTGTTTGCGACTAATCTTAACCTGTAAAGTTCTTAAGGCTTACTTTAAGGAAGTGTTTCCCGTTTCCTCACCTCTGTTACCAGGTGTTTGTGAGTTAGAACTCTGCTCTTATTTTCAGATACCCCTCACCGTGTTGCCATTTTGATTACTTTATTTGGATGTATGCTTTCGCCGATTCTTCAAGATGATATATTTGGTCAGAATGTTTGCCGTTTGATGTGATCTCATAAAATAAACATCTTCCATTAATCTGACTTGCAGGCACTGAAGTGATGGAGACTGTTATTCATAATAACAGTGTCATATTTTATGAGAATCACTGATCGCAGTTTTTTAGTGATTTTTTTTAAATGCTGTTAATAAATGCATTTGTTTTCAAAAAACCTTTTTTGAATATCCATGCTTTACTACCTACTAAAGGCCAAAACCTTTTATGCAATGACCTTTACAGGTCGTTTATATTACTTCACACAAACACTACATCCATCTGCTCCTGGTTCGGCCCTCCGGTCCAAATTTAGAACCCAGTTCGGCCCGCAAGTCAAAAGGTTTGCCCACCCCTGGTTTAGGGGAAGGATACAAAAAGCTCGCTCAGAGATTTCAGCTGTCAGTTTGCACTAGGAGGAACATAGTGAGGAAATGGAAGACCACAGGCACAGTTCTAGTTAAGGCCCGGAGTGGCAGGCTAAGAAAAATCTCCGCTAAGCAGAGGCGAAGAATGGTGAGATCAGTCAAAGTCAACCCACAGAGCAGCTCCAAAGAGCTACAACATGGTCTTACTGCAGATGGTGACACTGTGCATCGTTCAACTATTCAGTGCACTTTGTTGGAGATGTATGAGAGAATAATGCGGCAGAAGCCTTTTCTGCGCACATGCCACAAACAGAGTCGCTATAGTTATGCTAAATCACATTTGGACAAGCCAGCTTAATTTTGGAATAAGGTGCTGTGGACTGATGAAACTAAAATTTAGTTATTTAGTTAGTTATTTTGTTTTTTTTTTAAGACAATCATGGTACAACAAAACCAACAACAGGACTGACCGACAAAGACGTGGAACAAAAAGACAGGGTAACATTACCAAAGACAGGAACAGAAACCAAACAGACATCATGACAGTAACAGATGCAATGATCCGACGGTGAGCGAGGGGCAGACAGGACTTAAATACAAAACACGTTACATCGATTGAGGTGACACAGGAAGGGAGGGGTGACGCGAACAGAAACTATGGCAACCTAGACACATAGCAAAACTGTGGACGAGACATGACAAATCTCCCTCGAAATAAAACTTGAAATCACCTTTCTTCTTGTTTGTTGTCAATCGCGCATTGCATTCAGCCATCCTGCCCAACACACTTAGTCAGTAAAATTCATAATTGACGACACATCGTTTGATGCGATGGTGCAATCCTTGATGGTGTGTTATTGTCAAATATTGTTTGTTTTTTAATCTCCATCGCGGACCGGACGTCATACGGAGGCAGTATGACTGTGCATGCACGGAAGCAGTATGACTGCGCATGCGCACTATGGGTCAGCTGCGCAGAACGGATGCGCAAGACACGTCAGCTATTTACTAATTAGCGAGAGTTCGGTTTAATTAGCAGTTTCATCAGAATGGATAAGAGAGCAAGTTATACTGTAGCATTTCGAAAGAAAGTCATTGAAGTGGCAGAAGAATTAGGCAATAGGGCAGCTGCGCGCCAATTTGACGTGGAGGAAGAAAAAAAATCAATTTGATACAGCGAAGGCTTCAGCAATATAGTCCTCTTCTTGACTGACAATGAATGTGATAGTTTAATACAATCAGCAAATAACAAAATGCGTATTACAGGTCGGTCATATTTTATTTCACAACACTTTGCCTTGTTCCTTTCGTCTCTGCTATTCACTTCAAACACGCTCCATACGAGCACAATGCTCTCGTATCAGACAAGGCTTGCTCAATCACCTGCTCGTTTGCTGTCTGTCACAATGTACCCTACACAAATCCAAAACATTTGTTGCGGCTCCGAGTCACGACGAGGGGCAAGTTTTGGTTTCCAAGGGTGTTTTTAGTCCTCTTCAACGTCTCTCCCATACAGAGCCGCCTTTTTCACGTCCGCACGCCTCTTTCCCGTGCGCGCACGGAGCGTGGTGCGTTTACGGGCAGTCGGAGAAATCAACGCCAACAAAAAAAAATTACATCCAGCATAGTTAAGACCATGCCAAAGACTATAAAAATGGGACCCATTGCCTCCCTGCGTGTGTGACGATCATTGGGACTTAAAAAAAAAAAAAAAAGAAAAATTTCATAAAAAAAAATTCATAAAAATTGGGTGCGTATTATACATGGGTACAGGCTTTTTTCCAGCATCAGCATGCCATTTTTAGGGTGCGTATTATACATGGGGGTGCACTATACACGGAAAAAAACGGTAAGTCAAATATCAATCTGTACCTGGTGGAGTCCGGTCAGTTTTTAATACAAATGCTCCTCTTTTCTCCAGGCTTGGAGTCTGCGCTGTTAAAGGGAAAAAAGAACATGTCTGATTTGACAATTTACCTATTAACTGCTGTTAATCACATGACACAACACAATTTTAACTTTTGAAGTGATTTGCCTTAGAGTTCCAACCCCTGTTGAGCGTAAAACAAAGTTAGGTGCACATTTGAATGACATCAGAAGAGAAAAACCTACCTTTCCACTGTCACAACTCGTCCCCGGTCGTTTTATTATGTGTATATGTTGCCATGGTGTCTGTTTGCGTCGCCGCTCCCCTCCTTTTTCACCACACAATCTATGTAATCACAGTCACTTGCCTCTCATTACCTGTCGTGTATTTAAGTCCTGTCTGCCTCTCACATCGCTGTCGGACTATTTTGTCTCTCGTCTTTGTCTGTCAGTTCTGTTTCTGTTATCAAGCCCTGTCGGTCAGTCAGTCCCGTTGTTGTTTTGTTAGGCCTTTATGTTAGTTTGTCCGTTGTCTGTTCCCCTTCATCCTTTATTCCAGTGCTTCTCAAATAGTGGGGCGCGCCCCCCTTGGGGGGCGCGGTGCTATATCTGGGGGGGCGCGTGTGACCCTGGGGAACAGGCTTTTTTTTTGGCAGTACTAGAATAAAGTGTAATTGCGAATCTTCACAGCAGGGGGCAGTGGCGCTCACATTGTTACTTCTGTCACGTTTGCGACAGTGCAACATTTTACGACTTACAAGACAAGTTAGGATAGTCACGGTGGGGAAGGGGGGGCGCGAATAGTTTTCTTCTTGCTTGGGGGGGCGTAACAGAAAATAATTGAGAAGCACTGCTTTGTCATGGAGCACATCCGATCCGTTCTCCCGCCCACCATTGACCCCTTCCAGTTTGCGTACCGAGCCAAGCGGTCTTCGGAGGATGCCATCTGCTCTGCCCTCCACTCGGCCCTCACCCACCTGGAGAGAAGGGACTCGTATGTGAGATTGCTGTTTGTGGACTTCAGTTCTGCCTTCAACACCATTGTGCCACAACGCCTCATCAGCAAACTTGACGCGCTGGGCCTCAGTACCTACCTCTGCAACTGGCTACTGGACTTCCTCTGTCAGAGGCCACAGGTAGTACGTGTTGGCGACAAAATCTCCGCCAGCATCACGCTGAGCACGGGGGCCCCCCAAGGCTGCGTGCTCAGTCCGCTGCTCTTCACCCTCCTGACGCATGACTGCACTGCAACCTACAGCGACAACCGTATCGTGAAGTTTGCTGACGACACGACTCTGGTGGGTCTCATCACCAAGGGAGACGAGACTCAATACAGGCTGGAGGTTGACCTTCTGACCACGTGGTGCAGGGACAACAACCTCCTGCTGAACGTCGACAAGACCAAGGAGATTGTTGTGGACTTCCGGAAGGGTCACACCCAACACCTGCCGCTGACCATCGACGGTGCTGTGGTGGAGCGAGTGAGCAGCGCCAAGTTCCTGGGGGTGCACATCAGTGAGGATCTCTCCTGGTCCACCAACACCGCATCACTGGCAAAGAAAGCCCAGCGCCGCCTGTACTTCCTGCGGAAACTTAGGCGGGCGAGCGCTCCTCCGGCCGTCATGACTGCATTTTACCGCGGCACCATTGAGAGCGTCCTCTCCAGCTGTATTGCTGTTTGGGGTGGCGGCTGCACTGACTACAACTTGAAGGCCCTGCAGCGCATAGTGAACACTGCTGGCAAGATTGCTGGTGCTTCGCTCCCCTCCTTGAAGGACATTTACACCTCCCATCTCACCCGCAAGGCGACCACGATTGTGAGTGATGCGAGTCACCCCGCTCACTCTTTGTTCGAGCTTCTGCCCTCTGGGAAGAGGTACAGAAGCCTGCGCTCCCGCACCTCCAGACTCTCAAACAGCTTCATACTCCAGGCTGTTAGGATCCTGAACTCGCTCCCCCGTTCTGCGTAGCGTCCTGTACTTTCACTGTCTGAACTGTCTGAATGCACACTGGCTCTTATTATTTATTATTTGTTATTACTCTTATTTATTGTTTGTGCCTTTTTGTTTATGATGTTTTTTACTTTTGCGCTATGCTTGCTGGCTCCGTTATTTATTGTGTTATCTGTTTATTTATTATTTATTCATCACTCTTACTATTGATTGTTAGTATTTTTGCGTTCTTGTTTTTATATTGTGTCGCGTACATGTATGTCTATCGTGTTATGTGTCTCGTCACCGTGGGATAGAGAAAAACGTAATTTCGGTCTCTTTGTGTGTTGTGACATGTGGAGAGATTGACAATAAAGCTGACTTTGACTTTGACTTTATTCCAACACCCCTTTCCCTCAATAAACCCTAGTCTAAGCTGCATTTGGTCGCCCTGCTCCATTCCAATCCGTGACATCCACGTGCCACTCCTTGAGCTAATTCAGGAGTCACAAATCACAACATGGGTAAAAAGGAAAATTACATCTTTGCCATGCCATCAAAAATCTCAAATTTGTGCTCTGTACTTACTGTTTGATCTTGTTTTATAATAACCATGTAAGATTGCTGGTGCTTCGCTCCCCTCCTTGAAGGACATTTACACCTCCCATCTCACCCGCAAGGCGACCACGATTGTGAGTGATGTGAGTCACCCCGCTCACTCTTTGTTCGAGCTTCTGCCCTCTGGGAAGAGGTACAGAAGCCTGCGCTCCCGCACCACCAGACTCTCAAACAGCTTCATACTCCAGGCTGTTAGGATCCTGAACTCGCTCCCCCGTTCTGCGTAGCGTCCTGTACTTTTACTGTCTGTACTGTCTGTATGCACACTGGCTCTTATTTGGTGTGTTATCTGTTTATTTATTATTTATTATTACTCTTATTATTTATTGTTTGTGCCTTCTTGTTTATGATATTTGTTTTACTTTTGCGCTATGCTTGCTGGCTGCGTTTTGCTCCTCTTATTTATTGTGTTATCTGTTTATTTATTATTTATTCATCACTCTTACTATTTATTGTTTGAATTTTTGCCTTCTTGTTTTTATATTGTGTCGCGTACGTGTGTCTATCGTGTTATACGTCTCGTCACCGTGGGATGGAGAAAACGTAATTTCGGTCTCTTTGTGTGTTGTGACATGTGGAGAGATTGACAATAAAGCTGACTTTGACTTTGACTTTGAACTGACGCACAGAGGAAGGACCCACAAACTGAAACAAGAGGAGCATTATCAAAATAAAACAGGAAGTGACTATACGACAAACAGGACAAGACAACAATAACCCACAAAACATGACGGCATGACAATTGCTTTGTTTTAAACCACCATTGATCCATGTGAAGTGTGGTATATTCTGTAACCTGAGGCCTAATTTAAATCCATCCATCCGTCCTTCCGTCCATCCGTCCGTCCATCCATCCATCCATCCATCCATCCATCCATCCATCCATCCATCCATCCATCCATCTCCTGTACCGCTTGTCCCCGCCATCAAATATGAAATATTAAAGCCTAAACCAGCTATAAATTGTATAAATAATGTACAGAAGTCGTATTGCTTTGTTTTAAACAACCATTGATCTGTGTTAAGTGTGGTTATTTCTGTAAAGTGATTAAATCCATCAAATTTGAAATATTGAACCCTAAACCAGCTGTAATTTGTATGAACAATGTAGAAATGTTGTATTGCTTCATTCGACAATTTCCGCTAAGAGGCAGCAACGTGCATACCGTAATTTTCGGACTATAAGTCGCGTTTTTTTCCATAGTTTGGGTGGGGGGGTAGACTTATACTCAGGAGCGACTTATATATGTTTTTTTTCACAAGTTTTTACTTGATCATTAACACATCACTTACTTACAAGTATAGTTGACCACTTCACATGTTATTTTTAGTATAGTTGATCACTTCACATGCTTTGATATCTTTATCTTGAACATATTCAAAACATGAAAAATACAGAGATAAAATCAAATAAAGTAATTAACACTTTAAAGCGCCATATCCTCTGGACATGTCCTCTGTCACCAGGATGACATAAAAGACGAGACATTTGATCGATGGATTTAATGATTTGGAGTGACACAAATGGTTTGATAATATTGTTGTTTATGTGATAGTTATTTAAAATATAGTTTATATATTGTTGTATGGGCCTGTGGAATAATTTGAACCGCGGCGCGGCACACGGCATTGTTGACAAAGGACGATCGATGGATTTAATGAATTGGAGTGACACAGATGGTTTTATAAACGTGTTATTTATGTAATAGTTTTTTTTAAATAACCAAATGTTACGAGCTTTGGAATGCCCTACCAATAGATATTAGGACTGCTACCTCAGTAGAAACATTTAAGACACGTTTAAAGACACATTTCTATGACATGGCCTTTAACTAACCTGCAGTGGCCGATTCGGCTGGAGTTTGTTTTCTCTCCCTCTCCGCCCCCTACCACCCCTCCCCCTCCCCGGCCGGGGAGGCTGTTAGGTGGCACCCAAGCTGACAGCTGGATTCTCGTGGGCCAATTCAGGATGGGGGAACTGCAGCTCAACCTCCTCAAAGACACTGCCAGGACAATTGAGGGCTCCTCCGGCAGCCCTTCGCTCTGACATGGACATCCACTTTTTTTTTCATTGATTTTCATGTTATGTATCATTTGTGCCCTCTCTGCATCCATTTCAACCTGGTGATCCTGAAAGGAGGGATCCTTCCATCTGTGGTCCCTTCTCAAGGTTTCTCATTTTCCCCTGGTAGGGTTTTTTTGAGTTTTTCCTTGCCCTTTAGGGAGCTTAAGATCAGGGGATGCTTTGAGAATAATTGTCACTTTTTGTCTATGTGAAGCCCTTTGAGACTGCTTGTGATTTAGGGCTATACAAATAAACTTGACTTGACAAAGGATGATCGATGGATTTAATGAATTGGAGTGACACAGATGGTTTTATAAACGTGTTATTTATGTAATAGTTTTTTTAAATAACTGAATGTTACGTCAGGCCCGTTCTCAGCTCCTCGTTTGTGTTTGTCACGTTAGCATACCGTATCGTTTAGCCTGTTGTTGCTCGTTCATGTCTGTTCTTGGTGTTGGATTTTATCGAATAAATTGCCCCCAAAATGCGACTTATACTCCGGAGCGACTTATATATGTTTTATTTCACATTTTTGGGCATTTTATGGCTGGTGCGACTTATACTACGGAGCGACTTATAGTCCGAAAATTACGGTAAACTGTGCGCCACCGTCAAAAAAACAAGGAGTGTGCAGAACAAGTAAAGTTGTCTTTGAAGTTCGAGGCGAGTCGACGCCTGGTTGCTTCTAAAAGACAAAATAAAAAAAAAATGCTAAGGAAGGCTGCTACGAGGTGAGTCTCCAAGGTTTCTCAGTAAGAGTTGTTGTTTCGTACTGCAAAGTGTGTTCATTTCATTATCAATCAATTTCAAGCTAGGACTAAAGTTGTAGCTTGCTTGCTAGCTCGTACTTCATTTTCGCTACGTGACTAGTTGGTTTAGTTTTGATAGTTTGGAAGAGAAGAGCTTCTGACACAAAGGTTAATGGGTTCTAAACGTTAATAGTAGCTAAAGTGAGTTTGCTACAAATTCCAAAGCGTTTGTTTCATGTCATGTGTATGTAATGGTTTTCTCTAAGTAAATAAAATCTCAAGTGAATAAAATATTTTTGAAAGTTTATAACTGTAGACTACATTTAATTTTTTTTTTTTGACAAGAGTTTATGCCATATGCATTTACAATTCAAATGTGAATTCAAAACTAATGTTTTGTTAGGCCTTTATGTTAGTTTGTCCGTTGTCTGTTCCCCTTCATCCTTTATTCCAGTGCTTCTCAAATAGTGGGGCGCTTTCAAAAATCGACATGGTTATTATAAAACAAGATCAAACAGTAAGTACAGAGCACAAATTTGAGATTTTTGATGGCATGGCAAAGATGTAATTTTCCTTTTTACCCATGTTGTGATTTGTGACTCCTGAATTAGCTCAAGGAGTGGCACGTGGATGTCACGGATTGGAATGGAGCAGGGCGACCAAATGCAGCTTAGACTAGGGTTTATTGAGGGAAAGGGGTGTTGGAATAAAGTCAAAGTCAAAGTCAGCTTTATTGTCAATCTCTCCACATGTCACAACACACAAAGAGACCGAAATTACGTTTTTCTCTATCCCACGGTGACGAGACACATAACACGATAGACATACATGTACGCGACACAATATAAAAACAAGAACGCAAAAATACTAACAATCAATAGTAAGAGTGATGAATAAATAATAAATAAACAGATAACACAATAAATAACGGAGCCAGCAAGCATAGCGCAAAAGTAAAAAACATCATAAACAAAAAGGCACAAACAATAAATAAGAGTAATAACAAATAATAAATAATAAGAGCCAGTGTGCATTCAGACAGTTCAGACAGTGAAAGTACAGGACGCTACGCAGAACGGGGGAGCGAGTTCAGGATCCTAACAGCCTGGAGTATGAAGCTGTTTGAGAGTCTGGAGGTGCGGGAGCGCAGGCTTCTGTACCTCTTCCCAGAGGGCAGAAGCTCGAACAAAGAGTGAGCGGGGTGACTCGCATCACTCACAATCGTGGTCGCCTTGCGGGTGAGATGGGAGGTGTAAATGTCCTTCAAGGAGGGGAGCGAAGCACCAGCAATCTTGCCAGCAGTGTTCACTATGCGCTGCAGGGCCTTCAAGTTGTAGTCAGTGCAGCCGCCACCCCAAACAGCAATACAGCTGGAGAGGACGCTCTCAATGGTGCCGCGGTAAAATGCAGTCATGACGGCCGGAGGAGCGCTCGCCCGCCTAAGTTTCCGCAGGAAGTACAGGCGGCGCTGGGCTTTCTTTGCCAGTGATGCGGTGTTGGTGGACCAGGAGAGATCCTCACTAATGTGCACCTCCAGGAACTTGGCGCTGCTCACTCGCTCCACCACAGCACCGTCGATGGTCAGCGGCAGGTGTTGGGTGTGACCCTTCCGGAAGTCCACAACAATCTCCTTGGTCTTGTCGACGTTCAGCAGGAGGTTGTTGTCCCTGCACCACGTGGTCAGAAGGTCAACCTCCAGCCTGTATTGAGTCTCGTCTCCCTTGGTGATGAGACCCACCAGAGTCGTGTCGTCAGCAAACTTCACGATACGGTTGTCGCTGTAGGTTGCAGTGCAGTCATGCGTCAGGAGGGTGAAGAGCAGCGGACTGAGCACGCAGCCTTGGGGGGCCCCCGTGCTCAGCGTGATGCTGGCGGAGATTTTGTCGCCAACACGTACTACCTGTGGCCTCTGACAGAGGAAGTCCAGTAGCCAGTTGCAGAGGTAGGTACTGAGGCCCAGCGCGTCAAGTTTGCTGATGAGGCGTTGTGGCACAATGGTGTTGAAGGCAGAACTGAAGTCCACAAACAGCAATCTCACATACGAGTCCCTTCTCTCCAGGTGGGTGAGGGCCGAGTGGAGGGCAGAGCAGATGGCATCCTCAGAAGACCGTTTGGCTCGGTACGCAAACTGGAAGGGGTCAATGGTGGGGGGGAGAACGGATCGGATGTGCTCCATGACAAGCCGCTCAAAGCACTTCATGATGATGGGCGTAAGTGCCACGGGGCGGTAGTCATTGAAGCAGGACGGAGCGGGCTTCTTCGGCACAGGTACGATGGTGGCAGCTTTGAAACACGACGGGACGACGGCCTGCTGCAGGGAAGTGTTAAAGATGTCTGTGAAGACATCCGTCAGCTCACCAGCGCAGTCCTTCAGCGCTCGACCCGGGATGTTGTCAGGGCCCGCCGCCTTACGGATGTTGATAGCGGCAAGCGCCCTCCTCACGCTGTCGGCGGAGAGGCACAGGGGCAGCTCGTGTGAAGGGGGAGTGGCCTTCAGCGGGCAAGTGCTGTTCTGAGCGTCGAAGCGAGCAAAGAAGCGGTTGAGGTCATTGAGCAGATGGACGTCGCCTTCACAGCTCTGCGGCGCGGGCTTGTAATCCGTGATGGTCTGAATGCCCTGCCAAAGGCTCCGTGCGTCCCTGCTGTCCTTGAAGTGGGCGGTAATTTTGCACGAGAATGCCCTCTTTGCTTCTTTGATGCCCCGGGACAGGTCGGCCCTCGCAGTCCTCAAGCCAGCCTCATCCCCTGCTCTAAAGGCTTTGTCCCTGGCCCTCAGCAGCCTGAAGACAGCCCCTGTCAGCCATGGCTTCCGGTTAGCCCGAGTGACGATGGATATTGAGAGAGTCACATCATCAATGCACTTCCTGATGTAGGAGGAAACAGAGTCAGTATACTCCTCAATGTCTGTCCGATCGTCGCAAGTGGCAGCCCTCCTAAACATGTCCCAGTCAGTAGAGCCAAAGCAGTCACGCAGTGCATCAGAGGCACCCTCAGGCCACACCCGTACCTGCTTGCGAACCGGCCTGGACGCTCTCACCATTTGTCTGTATGCGGGCAAAAGCATAACAGTGATATGGTCAGACAGTCCAAGATGGGGGAGGGGGGCGGCTTTGAGAGCTCCTTTATGCGAAGAGTAGACCCGGTCCAGGAAGCTGTCGCCACGCGTAGGAAAATTAACATGCTGGTGAAGCCTCGGAAAAACAGACTTCAGGTTAGCATGATTAAAATCCCCTGCGAAGATGGTGAAACCGTCAGGGTGCGCTGTCTCTTGTTCACTGACAGCCTGGTACAGTTCACTAAGAGCCACGATCCTGTCGCCTTCGATGTTGGAAGGCGGGATGTAAACCGCGACTAGCAGAATCGCGGTAAATTCGCTTGGCAGGTAAAAAGGACGGCACTTAATGATCACGAACTCCGCCAGTGGCGAGCAGTGCTTGCATACCACTACAGAGTCCCGGCACCATTCGTCACGGATGTAGACGCATATTCCACCTCCACGAGATTTCCCCCCTTGTACAATGGCCCGGTCCGCCCGATAGCACGCTAGCCGCTCCAGATGTACGGCAGAGTCCGGAATGTTGACAGTCAACCAAGTCTCAGTGAACACGAGCATACAGCAGTCCCGCACTGTCCGATTTGTAGATCGCAGCAAGCGAATGCAATCCATTTTGTTGTCCAGCGATCGAACATTCGCCAGAAGAATGGAAGGCACGGCCGGGCGAGCAGGGTTGGCCGCCAGCCTGGCCCGGACGCCCCCGCGTTTGCCCCTCTTCAGCCTCCTCGCACACCGCTTTCGACGCTTCCCAACCGGGGGAGGAATAGCAGACGAGCCCGGCAACGCTTCAGGACGTAGCAGTCCGAGCTCCTTTAATGTTCCCGCATCAAAGTCCAGAACTCGACAAAACTCGCTTTGGCCGATGTCAAGCAGAACCTGCCTGCCGTAACTGTAGCACGACTCAGTACGACGAGACGAGAGTTGACTTGTATTCCCTGATCCCAATTGTGTGCACCTGTGTCCTTGATCCTAATTGTCTGCACCTGTGCCCTTAGCCTTCTGTGTGTATTTAGTCAGTCTTCCCCTTGTCTTGTGCCATTGTGTGTTGTCCCGTCCAGAGCACCAGCGATCGCGTGAGTTAAAGAGACCCATTAGAGAACCTAGTTAAAAAAAGTCAAAGTCTGCTTAATTGTCAATCTCTTCACATGCCAAGACACACAAAGAAATCGAAATTACTTTTCCACTATCTCACGGTGACAAGACATAGTACACGATATACATACAAGTAAACAACACAAAATAAAAACAAGAAGGCACAAACAATGAATAATAATAGTGATGAATAAATAATAAATAAACAAATAACACAAGAAATAACAGGAGCAAAACGGAGCAAGTGTGCATACAGCAGACAGTCAGAATATAGCGCAAAAGTACAGGACGCTACGCAGAAGGGGGGAGAGAATTCAGGATCCTAACAGCCTGAAGTATGAAGCTGTTGGTGAGTCTGGTAGTGCGGGAGCGCCGAATCCTGTACCTCTTCCAAAAGGGCAGAAGATCAAACAAAGAGTGAGCAGGGTGACTCACGTCACTCACAATCGTGGTCGCCTTGCGGGTGAGATGGGAGGTGTAAATGTTGTTCAAGCACCAATAACCCTACCAGCTGTGTTCACTATGCGCTGCAGGGCCTTCATGTTGTAGTCAGTGCAGCTACCACCCCAAACAGCAATGCAACTGGAGAGGACGCTCTCAATGGTGCCACGGTAAACTGTAGTCATGACGGCCGGAGGAGCACTCGCTCGCCTGAGTTTCCGCAGGAGGTACAGGCGGCGCTGGGCCTTCTTCGCCAGTGATGCGGTGTTGGTGGACCAGGAGAGATCCTCACTGATGTGCACCCCCAGGAACCTGGTGCTGCTCACTCTCTCCACCACAGCACCGTTGATGGTCAGCGGCAGGTGTTGGGTGTGACCTTCCGGAAGTCAACAACAATCTCCTTGGTCTTGTTGACGTTCAGCAGGAGGTTGTTGTCCCTGCACCACGTGGTCAGAAGGTCAACCTCCAGCCTGTATTGAGTCTCGTCACCCTTGGTGATGAGACCCACCAGAGTCGTGTCGTCAGCAAATTTCACTATGTGGTTGTTGCTGTAGATTGCAGCGCAGTCATGCGTCAGCAAGGTGAAGAGCAGCGGACTGAGCACGCAGCCTTAGGTGGCCCCCGTGCTCAGCGTGATGCTGGCGGAGATTTTGTCGCCAACACGTACCACCTGAGGCCTCAGACAGAGGAAGTCTAGTAGCCAGTTGCAGAGGTAGATACTGAGGCCCAGCTTGGCGAGTTTGCAGATGAGTCGGTGTGGCACAATGGTGTTGAAGGCAGAACTGAAGTCCAGAAAGAGCAATCGCACATACGAGTCCCTTCTCTTCCGGTGGGTGAGGGCCGAGTGGAGGGCAGAGCAGATGGCATCCTCAGAGGACCGTTTGGCTCGGTACGCAAACTGGAAGGGGTCTATGGTGAGGGGGAGAATGGATCTGATGTGCCCTATGACAAGCCGTTCGAAGCACTTCATGATGATGGGCGTCAGTGCCACGGGGCGGTAGTCATTGAAGCAGGACGGAGCAGGTTTCTTCAGCAAAGGTACGATGGTGGCAGCCTTTAAACATGAAGGGATAATGGCCTGCTGCAGGGAAATGTTAAAGACGTGAAGACACCCGTCAGCTGCCCAGCGCAGTCCCTCAGCGCTCGACCTGGGATGTTGTCAGGGCTCCTCTATGTCCGTCCGATCGTCGCATATGTCCGTCCGATCGTCGCAAGTGGCCGCCTGCCTAAACATTTCCCAGTCAGTAGAACCAAAGCAGTCTCGAAGCGCATCAGAGGCACCCTCAGGCCACACTCTAACCCGCTTGCGAACCGGCCTGGATGCTTTCACCACTTGTCTGTATGCGGGCAAAAGCATAACAGTGATATGGTCAGAAAGTCCAAGATGGGGGAGGGGGCGGCTTTGAAAGCTCCTTTATGTGAAGAGTAGACCAGGTTCAGGAAGCTGTCGCCACGTGTAGGAAAATTAACATGCTGGTGAAGCCTCGGAGAAACAGACTTCAGGTTAGCATGATTAGAATCCCCAGCGAAGATGGTGAAACCGTCAGGGTGCGCTGCCTGTTGTTCACTGACAGCCTGGTACAGTTCACTAAGAGCCACGATCCTGTCGCCTTCGATGTTGGAAGGCGGGATGTATACCGCGACTAGCAGAATCGCGGTAAATTCCCTTAGCAGGTAAAAAGGACGGCACTTAATAATCACAAACTCCGCCAGTGGCGAGCAGTGCTTGCATACCACTACAGAGTCCCGGCGCCATTCGTCACGGATGTAGACGCATATTCCACCTCCTCGCGATTTTCCCCCTTGTACAATGGCCTGGTCCGCCCGATAGCACGCTAGCCGCTCCAGATGTACAGCAGAGTCCGGAATGTTGACGGTCAACCAAGTCTCAGTGAACACGAGCACACAGCAGTTACGCACTGTCCGGTTCGTAGATCTCAGCAGGCGAATGTAATCCATTTTGTTGTCCAGCGATCGAACATTCGCCAGACGAATGGCCGGGCGAGCTGGGTTGGCGGCCAACCTGGCCCCGGACGCCTCCACGCTTGCCCCTCTTCAGCCTCCTCGCACACCGCTTCCGACGCTTCCCAACCGGGGGAGGAATAGCAGGCGAGTCCGGCGACGCTTCAGGACGGAGCAGTCCGAGCTCCTTTAATGTCCCCGCTTCAAAGTCCAGAACGCCACAAAACTCGCTTTTTTATGTGACCGTCAGCCTATCCATGGGGGCAAATAGTCCTTCTTATTCTATCTATTGTATACGTATGTCTATTGATTGTCTATTTATCTGTTTATTGCTTGTCTGTTGTTCTTGTCTTAAGTGTTTTTTTTTTTTTAGCTCTCGTAAACTCTTTTCCAATGTGTTCTTTCAAAAATGGCAAATAAACAGACTCTATGACTCTGGTGTTTCTTTTCTGCTGTGAAGTGTGACTGGTGCACTTCTCATTGTGGAAATCCAACAATAGTACTACCCTATAGGATAATTCTCCCCAAATATTAGATATGTTCTGTGACTAAAAGTTCATTTGAGCCTAGAGGGTGCTGTAAAACTTTGGCATTTTTGCTTCTCAACCCACAACCATCCCTGTTTACCACATTCCTATCTCATGGCCCCATGTACATAAGAAAAGGTGGCCTAATGAAATGGAAAGTAACCCCAGCGCTCCCATTTGGCAGTGCTTGGTAGAAAAAGGAGTAGTGTGAAAATGCTGGTAGTCCTAGTGTTAAGGGAATGGAAAGGTTTATGGAGTGTAAAAGTATTAGGCAGGGTTTAAAAAGCTATAATATTATGTACTGGATCACAATTCAAATGGAGATTCACGCGCAACCATGACTCACTGGTTTCACTATGTATGATTTCCCCTGGGTTAGTGTCATGTGGTAATTCTCAACGTAGACACTTTGCATTGCTTTGCAAGTTAAACCACCCTTCTAATTTACTTACACCAATGTGGTGTTTAAATTTCTAAATAATGTATATACTGTTTCTTCTTCGCGGATCTTCGTTTTTCACGGGTGGTTCTGGAATGCATTCACCACGAAAAACAAGGGTTCACTGTATATTGAAATATTGAATATCTTTCCTAATGTGTGAGCCAGCGCTGCCTTTTTCTGTCGCTGTTTTTTATTTTACAGTCTATAATTTCACCACCACCGTAAACAGTGAGTTAACACAGACACTGTTCCCTTTTAATCAGGGCCGGTTCTAGGAATGCACATAAGAGGGGGCAGTCAGAAATGTGAAGGGGGCATGTTCTTTTTTTTTTTTTTTTTTTTACTTTACACATCCAGATCTCAACCTGGAGAAGTGGATTGCACTGTCAGGCCTCTACACTAAGACCTGTCCAGCTTGGATGTCCCACCTGAAGATTAAAGCTTCTGCTGGTATTGCTCTTAGGGTCACTGAGGCACGCAAACCCCCTGACCACAATAAGGTGGCAATCTCTCGGGGGGGGGGGGGGGGGGTCATATAATATGAATGTTATATTAACTCTTATTTGAGTTGTCGTTAACCATTAGTTATATCACGGGTCATTACGACGAGTTTGGTGGAGTTTTTACTGCTTCTTCCAACTCCTACTGCGCTGACTGTAACTTGACACTCTCTGGCTGCGTCTTGCCTCATTTGCATACTCACAGTGATTGGATGTTTACGGAGGGGCGCGGAGTCGTGACAGCAGGCTGTGTGAGGACACACTGCATCGACATGAGAGAAGAGAGGGGGCTGCTTAACGTGTGTTTCTATCAGCGGAATTTTCCCCTCTAAAAGTTTGATTCAAGTGGGCAGGACATCTGTTTGAGGGGGCGTTGCCCCCTCTTGCCCCTGCGTAGAGCCGGCACTGCTTTGAATGCTGATCACTTATTTTTTTACGTCCCAGTAAGCTTTTTTTTGGATGACAAATTGCAACACAGGCAGACCGTGGAGGTGGAGTCGAGAGGGTAGGAAGTCAATGTAAGGTGACACTCATGGGACAGAGGAAAAGTAGTCATTCCTTGGTATGTTCCCCTTGAAGAGATCAGAATTTGCAATACTGACTAGTAAGGATAACGTTTGAAAATTGTTCCACAGTGACACTTTGCATACCTCGCAATTAAATGGTTACTGTAGCAACTTGTGTATAGTTAGTGTTCGGCAGTCCGATCTACTAGGGGGAGGGGGGCGGTGCGCGTTGTGGGAGGGAGACTTGACACACTCGATCTCTTGGCGCAGATGTTAAGAATTCCTGTTGTTGTTCAATAAAGAGTCAGTTACAAGCCACGACTTGCCTGACACTTCGATACGCTACATTACTTTTTCAATTGCGGGGCCAAAGCTCGGAAAAAACAGCGCGTCGCTTTCTTGAATGGAATCACAAAAGCTGCTGGTGGAAAGTGCCGAACGAACCCCCGGAGATTACGGATGCTGGTCGGGCAGAGATCACCGGAACCCTACTAAGCGGACGGACCCGGTCAAATGCCGATCGAGCAGTGTCAGCGGACAAGCAGGTGAACATATCTATGCTATGAATATATCTATCTTAATTTCCAATGAGTCAGGAAAGACTACAAAGACCTCAATCTGGAATGTTTTTATGACCTTTTATTTTGTCTAATAAGAACACGTTTAAGTAAACCCTCCTATCGTCCTAGGGGTCAATTTGACCCCATTAAATGCTTAGCATTTAAAATATAGTAGTTGACTTTTATTTTTTGCCTCATAATCCATATATTTTCCATAATTTATTTAGGATGATACTTTTTCAATGTACTGAACACATATTGCACGCATTGGTCGTCCTCTGGGGTTAGTTTGACCCCAAGCTCTTTTAGCTGTTCGAACGTCTGTCTGTGTGTGTGACCTAACATTCACACAGCTGCAGGTGCAGAGTTGATACATTTGAGTTGAAACATTATATTTATTGTATTATACATTGCTTATTTTTATTCTAGTTTCCTATTACCACGAGAACATTGAGATTTCCCACCCCATGGGCATGAAGGTGTGTGTTTGTGCGTGCGTGTGTGTATGTGTGTGGGTGCGTGGGTGAGCGAGACCTACTGTACTCACCCTTGCCAAAGTAAAACTGATTTTTTATGCACTGTGGAGGGCGGGTTGTTCCGCAAGGACATTGATAGTTCATGCAAAATCAGGGAGGTGCAAACATATGAAATCTTGCATGGCAGTCCTCTATCTAAATCCTTCCTCATTGAGTATACTGCTATCTGCCTGTCTTTGAAAATGTCATCTAGAAAAACGTTTACTGTCTAAGAGGTTATGGAAAAGTTCTTTGACAGTGAAAGTGACAGAGGAGATTGTCTCTGAAACAGGACTGTTTTGAGGAAGACCCTGATTTTGAGGTGTTCTCATCTGATGAGAAGGAGAGTTTTGACCCTCCTGTTGTCCCTCAACGATCAGACACTATCGCTTCTAAAAATTGAAAGATAAGTTTTCCCACTGAATCAGCAGGGTAGACTTGGTGCTCCCAACGTTATCAAAATGGTTCCAGGACCCACCAAATATGTAGTTAGCCATGTTGACATCGAGTCATCATTGGAGCTCTTCATTCTTCAATCAGAAATGTTGTTCTTGGGATGACAAATGTAGAGGTGAAGCCAGTGCATGGGGACAGTTGGAAAGACTTGGATGTAGTTGACTTGGAAGCCTACATTGGCTTGCTAATTTTGGCAGGCTTTTACAAATCAAAAGGCGAAGAAACAGCAAGCCTTTGGGATGCTGTGAAGGGAAGAGCAATATTTCCTTACACCATGTCTCTGAAGACATTGCAAGTTTTGTCCCGCGTCATACGCTTTGATAACAAACAAACAAGGCGGGACAGACGAGAATGTGACAAAATTGCGACAATAAAGGATGTGTGTGTCAAGTGGGTGCTGCGTTTACCCCTGCTCCAGGCCACTTCGTAACTGTTGATGAGTCCTTAGCTGCGTTTCGTGGGCGCTGTCCATTCCGACAATATATGCCTAGTTTAGCAGCCAAATAAGGCATAGAAATATGGGCAGCCAGTCCCAAGCCCAGATGACAAAAAGAGGATGGGTGAGTGATAGGTTACAGTAATTAGCCACAAATATATTACAAAAAATAGATCAACCTCGCAAAAAATCGCACGTCTGGTTTTGGTGATGACGTAATATGACCAAAGGGTATGAATTGTTTTTTTTAACCAAAACCAGACGTGCGATCATTAATGTTGAGAAGTAAATTTGAGAAGATTTGTATGAAAACTTCAAAATAAAATAATTGTAATTTAAAGATTGGACCTTATGGTGACGCTAGAGAGGTCAACTCACGGATCTTCATGGGGATATTTATGTATTCAACGAATAAAAAAAAGTTCCTTTCACAAAACGTTGGGCAACAAAATTCTGTAAATTATTTTCTAAAGGTAAATGTGCCTGGGGTTAAATTGACCCCAAGAACCAAATGTGTGATTACTTTTGAGGACGATAGGGGGGTAAAGTAAATTCAAGTCCACTGACACCCTTGATTTAACGGCATAGTACGGATGGATGGATGGATGGATGGATGGATGGATGGATGGATGGATGGATGGATGGATGGATGGATGGATGGATTTTTCGGGTTTGAGTAGATGGATGGATCGATGGAAGGAATATCTTACAGACATATTAGTATATACATATAATGTGTATAGTACGTATGTATACACTGTGTGCAGAATTATTAGGCAAATTGTGCATAGATGTTTTTAATATCACAATGCAAAATCATTTTACCGTTTTTTTCCGTGTATAATGCGCAAAATTTAACTAATTTTTTGTCCTAAAATCTGGGGTGCGCATTATACATGGGTACAATTTTTTTTTTTTTTTTTTAAGAAAGTCATGGTACAACAAAACCAACAACAGGACTGACCGACAAAGTTGTGGAACAAAAAGACAGGGTGACATTACCAAAGACAGGAACAGAAACCAAACAGACATCATGACAGTAACACATGCAATGATCCGACAGTGAGCGAGGGGCAGACAGGACTTAAATACAAAACACGTTACATCGATTGAGGTGACACAGGAAAAGAGGGGCGACGCGAACAGAAACTATGGCAACCTAGACACATAGCAAAACTGGGGACGAGACATGACAAATCTCCCCCGAAATAAAACTTGAAATCACCTTTCTTCTTGTTTGTTGTCAATCGCGCATCGCATTCAGCCATCCTGCCCAACACACTTACTCAGTAAAATTCATAATTGACGACACATCGTTTGATGCGATGGTGCAATCCTTGATGGTGTGTTATTGTCAAATATTGTTTGTTTTTTAATCTCCATCGCGGACCGGACGTCATACGGAGGCCGCCATTACAGATGCACAGAACGGATGTGCAAGACACGTCAGCTATATTAAGAGCGAGAGTTGTTTTCTTCCTATTAGTTTCAATTCACAGTTTAATTAGCAGTTTCAATCAGCAAATAACAAAATGCGTATTACAGGTAATATTTTATTTCACAACACTTTGCCTTGTTCCTTTCGTCTCTGCTGTTCACTTCAAACACGCTCCATACGAACACAATGCTCTGGTATCAGACAAGGCTTGCTCGATCACCTGCTCGTTTGCTGTCTGTCACAATGTACCCTACACAAATCCGAAATTTGTTGCGGCTCCGAGTCACGACGAGGGGCAAGTTTTGGTTTCCAAGGGTGTTTTTATTCCTCTCAAACGTCTCTCCCATACAGAGCCGCCTTTTTCACGTCCGCACGCCTTTTTCACATGTGCGCACGGATCGCGGTGGTGCCTTTACGGGCACTTGGAGAAATCAACGCCAACAAATAAAATACATCCAGCCTATTTAAGACCATACCAAAGACTATAAAAATGGGACCCATTGCCTCCCTGCGTGTGACGATCATTGGGACTTAAAAAAAAAAAAAAAAAAAAAATTTTTTTTTTTTTTAAATTTAAAAAAATTGGGTGCGTTTTATACATGGGTACAGGCTTTTTCCCAGCATCAACATGCCATTTTTAGGGTGCGCATTATACATGGGGGTGCATTATACACAGAAAAAACGGTATGCTATTTTTACATCAATTAGTTATCATCTGTTTCTCTCATACTTCTCTTTACTTTTCTATATGAATTAAACCTTTTTGCTAAATGAACAGAAATTAATCACAAAATGTTCGCAATATAAAACTGAAGAAAGTTGCATAACGCTGAAACTGACAGTTACAGATGGGTGGATTAATTAAATGTTTGATTGGTTGGTTGACTGAAAAATTGATTGATTGGTTGATTGATTGACTGACTGACTGACTGACTGACTGACTGACTGACTGATTGATTGATTGATTGACTGGTTAAACTGTCTCTGAAGGCAACATAAATAGTAGATAGGTACGTGATAGATGCTTACAAAGATGTTCGATCGTGCTTAATACCTCACCCCGCTCACTCACATTGAGCACGCACGCACGCACACACTTACACACACTCACACACATGCACACACACACACACGTACCTGCACGCTGATGACGATATGTGGTGTCACCACTACAAAATAACACATTTCCCCTGCCAAGTTTAGTCATTTTTATTCTTAATATGGTTTTGAATGGTAAATCTGTGGATGATTTGTAACAGTGTGAAACCTCCTTTGGCGCAACGGGCTAGCAATTTAGCTTCAACACAGCAGACTGAAAGCTCAAACTTTGGAAACATTATTTAAGATTGTATTTTTTATTTTTATTTTAGCAGATGCACTTTTAATTTCGTTGTACACATGACAATGACAATAAAGATCTATTCTCTAGTCTCTATTCTTAAGATGAATAGGCAATGTCCCCAACAGTGAATACAGTCACCACTTCCTCATTTCCTTCACATGTGAACTGTTGAAGACTCGACAAGCCCAGTCCAGATTCTGAATCATTGTTTTTTTTTTAAATACGAGGTTAAAGTTTATTTGAATATCTGTAATTATTTATGGAGCTAAAATACTAAATATTTCACAACCTGTATTGGCAATTACTTGTTTTTGTTTGGTTTACTATTTGAAAGAAAATAAATGTTAATTAAATAAAAAGACCACAACTTTGGTTGTACACCTCGTGTGCATCCTGTGTGAACAGAAGTGACTCAACATTTATACAAGTTACTTCTGTATAGGAAAAAGTCACACTTCATCTGTCTTGACATTTTACTTCTTCATTCGATTGAAGTTGTGGTTAGAATGTCCGCGTCGCAGTTAAAAAATTATAGGTTTGAATCTCATGTGAAACTTGCATTTTAATCTTCTCCACATTATCCATGGTATCTTATTGCCTTCAGTCACTTGAGAGTATTTCTTGATACAAGCCATTATTGTTATTGCTTTTATTTAAACTTTTATGAGTGCGGGAGGCGGGATGGCTTTGTTTTGTGCTCTGCAGTTTAAAATACAGGAGCTATACAGTGGAACCCTGGAAGTCAACTGCCTCGGAACTCAACATATTCGGTTTTCAACTCAAAATGTCGAGAAATCTTTGTCACAGGAACTTCGGAAACCAACCCGACACACGTGGCTATTGTAAACAAAATAGAGCTCATTCTACCTCACGCTAGTCGGCGCTGGTTGGCGTTGTTTGGCGGGTTGTAGACCGCTGTAAGGCTGCACTGTACTAGAGAAAAACATGGATCCCAAGAAAGACTCAGGAGAAAAGCAGAAGAGGAAAGAAACAAGAACGATAGAGCTGGAAAAGGCGATGTTAGACAAGTATGAAAGAAGCATTTGTATGTTGGACTTGGCATGGGAATTCAAAGTGCCGAGATCAACCATAGGTTCAGTTTTGTGGAATAGAGAGACGATAAAAACTGCTAGTGTTGCTAAGGGGGCTACCAGGGGTTACCAATGGAAAAAATAAAAAAAGGAAAACACTGACAAATGCAGCCAAACAATGCACCTCCTCTCCACCTCCACGTTCATAGATTCAGCGCCAAATCAATGTCAAGGCATGTAGATCATAAATTCACTGTTTTAATGATGTGTTGTAAGGAGACGTATCATGGAAAATCCATTTGTTTTGCTTTTGTATTCATCTTGTGTACTTGGAGTCTCTAAGATTGTAGAAAAGTGTAATCTATCCTTCCAGGTGCTGCAGAGATACTTTTATGATCTGTTTGGGGGCTATTTTTTACTCTGTTCTATTTTCTCCTTTTTCTATTACGTATTTTTATCTATTACATCACATCCGTTGGGGCGGGACTACCAAATAAGGGAATGGGTGCGGCCAAACAAATCCGCCATCATTATTACTCAGAGAGACTTTTGTAGGAGCGGCTCGGTGCGGCACTGGGTAGCACGTCCGCTTCACAGTTAGGAGGGTGCGGGTTTGATTCCACCTCCGACCCTCCCTGTGTGGAGTTTGCATGTTCTCCCCGGGCCCGTGTGGGTTTTCTCCGGGCACTCCGATTTCCTCCCACATCCCAAAAACATGCTTGGTAGGCCGATTGAAGACTCCAAATTGGCCCTAAGTGTGAGTGCGAGTGCAAATGGTTGTTTGTATCTGGCGTGCCCTGTGATTGGCTGGCAACCGGCTCAGGGTGTCCCCCGCCTAATGCCCGATGACGGCTGGAATAGGCTCCAGCACGCCCGCGACCCCTGTGGGTACTAAGCGGTTCAGAAAATGGATGGTTGGATGGACTTTTGTAGTCCAAAAACCTCAAGAAAGCCGAAGTGGAGGGATTAAAATGTTCCGTTGTTGCAGCAATCCGCACAATTCATTGCACCGTTCCCCCAGCATTGGAACCTCAAAGAAGTGCCTAGTCAAATTTCATTTTTTAAGAAGATTTTCTCAGAAATCTTTCATCAGAAGGATTCGCCGAAAGACTGTTTTGTTGATGGTTCAGTTCCTTCAATCTATGGAAACGACGGACACAGTAAACCGAGTTTAAGTGTAATTGGTCGATCCGGGTACGTATCTATCGAAGGATATTTATACGAGATGCGAGTAAGATTGTGTTCTCTAGGCCTGACATCACCTCTCAAATGTTTGTTAGCGCGGTGGGACGATACGACCGTGGGAATCTGATAGTAAATATTTGTTACACTTGTAAAATTATCTGAAACAGGCACTGTTTCATCAGCAAAAACGGTCGGGGTGGAGTGATTGGATTTTTCTACTACCCCAGTAGAAATTGTGTTTATGTCTAGTCTACATGAGGAGCTATGTGCATGCTGGAAGTCTAGCCTAGCGCTAGTTAACTTTAGCTTAAAGACTCCAAACCCATCCTGACAGGTGGTCTAATCACCTGTGCCCCGGCCTGCTCTAAAGTGACCTGTCATGTGTGGCTCAAACAGTAATCTATATTCCTAGAAAGAGTGAAGGCGCCTTCACGGTTAGGGTGAAGGCCGTCCTTCCTCAGCAGGTCGGGGCGGCCCCAGAAGGAAGGCCAGTTATCTATAAAATACAGTCCCTGCTTTTTACAGAACCCAGCCATCCATTGATTAAGGGGAACTAATCTACTAAACCTCTCATCAGTGCTTCTCCCAGGCAGGGGGCCAGAGACAAATACTCGATGCCGACTCATCTTTCTGGCGAGATCACAAGTCCTCGCTATGTTTCTCTTTGTGATCTTCGATTGCCTCATCCTAACATCATTGGAGCCGACGTGTATCACTATGTCCGAGTAGCTAGTGTTGTTGGAACTACGCTGCTGACTAGACCTATTGCGAGTCAGCTGCCTAAGATTAGCTTCTATGTCGGGTGCTCTGCCCCCAGGAATACACATTACCGTGGCTGGATTTTTAAGCGTAATATTTCGGGTAATGGAGTCACCTATGACCAAAGTGCGAGGGCCAGTAGACCGAGATGACTTTGGACGGCTATGCGTCTTACCTGGCTCATCGCGATTAGCAAGCCGCTTGGGGCTGATGCTAACTGGGCTAGCGGGCTGACTACAGTCCGCGTCTGTATACGCCACATCTACAGTTATCGCGCAATTCTGCTCTAACTGGCGGACACGTCCCTCTAGCAAGGACAACCTCTCTAAGAGAAGAGTGCAGTTGGTGCACGAAGCCGCACAAACCTCTTGATCCGCAGCCATCCTTTGTGTCCGATGATCGACGGTAGACAAACGGCCACGAAGCCTCCGCTCTCCCAGGCACTCCGGCTGTGAAAACAAACAAAAAAAAGATCGACAGTGTAATAAAAGATTCAAACTTACTTTAGAGTCAGGGAGATGAGTTCCACGCTGGAGAAAACAAAATCGTCCAAGCCTGAAAAGTATTGATAGTCTGCTATAAATAACCAAAATATCTTTCCTTTTTTTTATTGTAAAGAAGCACAAGAACATTAGGAAAATGTTGAAATTTAATGAACATTCGTTTTACAAAACATTTCATGAAACACCTGAGATTTCCTTAGACAAATGTCTAAAATGTCTTCGGTTGTTGTGATGTCCATCATTGGCACCAACTCAAGAAACTCTTCAGTAACAGTCAATGTGTCATCACCTCCACGCATAAATAAGGCCAGTTGTGCCACGTCTGTGATGTCAGTGCTCTCGTCAATTGCAACGGAAAATGCAATAAATTACTTGACTCTGTTTCAATTGGCTGTATAAATCTGCTCATAGGTCCGAAATCCTCTCTGCTATAGTATTCCTCGTCAGGCTAATATTAGCAAAAGCTTGTCGTTTCTCGGGACATACAAGTTCAGCCGCCTTCATCATGCATCGTTTAACGAAGTTACCATCGGAATACGGCTTTGATGCTAATGCTGTTTCACTGGCAATTGGTTAGCTGGCTTTTACCGCTGCTTCACTGACTTGTCGACTCTGGATGAAAGTTGACATCTATTTCCTCAGACCCGCCTGCAATTCGCTGATCTTATCTCTTCTCACTTGTCCTTGCAAGCCGTCATATTTTTCGCTGTGAAGAGTCTCGTAGTCTCGTTCAATACTGAGGTTTTCCGTGCATTTCAATTAAAAAAAAGGACGTGGTCCATTTTTCATTGAAAATTCTACACTCCATATCTACTTTTCTCAGTTTGGATAATGACATTTTGGCTAATGAGGGTGGAGGGGAGAGGTAGAGACCAGGGTAGAAACGACGTAACAAGCAGCAATTGGTGCATTGCTACCGTCTGCTGTGTTGGGTCTGTCTTCTCTGATCATAACGATGTTGTCTTCTACTCTGATTAAAGATTAAAGTCCCAATGATCGTCACACACACACCTGGGTGTGGTGAAATTTGTCCTCTGCATTTAACCCATCCCCGTGTGATTTTAATCCATCCCCTGGGGGAGAGGGGAGCAGTGAGCAGCAGCGGTGCCGCGCTCGGGAATCAGTTGGTGATCTAACCCCCCAATTCCAACCCTTAATGCTGAGTGCCAAGCAGGGAGGCAATGGGTCCCATTTTTATAGTCTTTGGTATGACCCGGCCAGGGTTTGAACCCACAACCTTCCGGTCTCAGGGCGGACACTCTACCACTATGCCACTGAGCCGGTGTGCCAAAACAGTGTGCCCCATAGCGGATAAACCATTAATAGCATATTAAAAATATTAATTCTGTGTCTTTTATGCATTTTTTCACTTTTAAATTACCCTGCGGGCCTGATCGAACGCGGGCCTGATCGAACCTCCTTGCGGTCCGGTTCCAGCCCACGGACCGTATGTTTGACACCACTGCCCTAGATCATTGTTTGCCTGATGTCTCAAGTCATTAAGGACAAACTCCTCAATGAAATCAACACATCTAATTTTCACATCTAACACGTCTATGACTTGGCCCGCCAACCCTGAATAAATTGTATTATTAAACATTTTTGTGGGTCATTTTCCCTGCAATGACTGTGTTTACCCAGTAGATGGGGAACCGCCCGCCCGCGCATTTACTACCGGAAGCCGCGTCAGAAAGCTCGGTGCACACTCTCAAGTGCGTACAGTAGTACGTATACAAGGCGCACTCCGCGCTCTATTTCTATCAGTGCCGAATTTAGAGCTTAGGCTGTGACGTCAGCATTCTCGTAATTCGCGTGCTGAGCTTTCAGATACAGTTTTACGCTAAAGCCACCCACAAACCTTACCCTGGAATCCTTCCATTTAAATGAGTGGCCCAAGGAAAAGAAAGGTGGACACTGAGTGCCGGGTGTTTAAAGAAGAGTGGACAATTTGGCTCGACCTACGCGAAGTGACGTTCAGCCACATGAACATCAACATCAACCCGTCACAGATCTAGGTTAACGGACCGAAACCGCGGCTCTATCCTAAGAATTGCCACAACAAATATTACTCCAGACGATGATGCACTAGCAAAAAAAGGGAGACCAACAACACTGTTCCCACTGAAAATGAAGGGGAGTTTCTCAAGTTTGTTGTAAAAAAAAAATGCATTTTGAATATAATTGTACAAATAGCAGGGATTGAAAGTAGTGACCATTCTCATTTTCAAACAATGCATGATGCTCAAGGACATTCATGCACCACCTGTTTGCAACTAATCTTAACTTTTAAAGTTCTTAAGTTCGACTTTAAGGAAATGTTTCCCGTTTCCTCACCTCTGTCACCAGGTGTTTGTGAGTTAAAGCTCTGCTCTGACTTTCAGATATTTGTCACAGTGTTGCCGTTTTGATTTCTTTATTACTTTATTTGGGTGTATGCTTTCACTGATTCTTCAAGATGATGTATTTAGTCAGAATGTTTGCCGTTTGATGTCATTTCGCCTCATAAGTTAAACATCTTTAATAAATCTGACCTGCAGGCGCTGAAGTGATAGTTGTATTTAGTGAGACAGTTTTTGGGTGAATTTTTTTTTAATGCTGTTAATAAATGCATTTGTTTTCAAAAAGCTTTTTTGGAATATCCATGCTTTACTATCTACTAAAGACCAAAACCTTTTATGCAATGACCTTTACGTGTCATTTAGATTACTTCACACAAACACTACATCCATCTGCTCCTGGTTCACCCCCCCGGTCAAAATTTAGAACCTAAAACCCAATTAAGACACTTTACACACCTTGCCTCCAGGTTGCCATTGTAAATGAGAAAATGTTCTCAATTGGCTTACCTGGTGAAACATCGAATAAAAAAAATAAAAAATTCGGCCCGCAAGTCTAAACATTTGCCCACCCCTAGAATCTAGGGCAGGGGTCGGGAACCTTTTTGGCGGAGAAAGCCATACATGCCCATTTTTTACAAATAATTTCCCGTAAGAGCCAAACCATTTAAAAAAAAAAAGATAGGCTAGATACAACTAAATGCATGTGTTTTATTTAAGACCAATGATTTTTTGAGTGTACTAATGTATTCTTTTTAATAACGTCACTAAAAGAGCATTATCTGGCTCGCGAGCCATAGGTTCCTGACGCCTGCTCTAGGGGAACACAATGTATTAAATGCATTCGTTAGCTTCTCGCTAATGCTAGCATTAGCTTACTGGTTAACTTGACTTGTTTACAAGATGTTTTCATAAATATTGGGAGGGAATTTATTTTGTTACGAGTTATGTATGTATGGACAAGTCTGCCGTTGACATATTTTAATCATTCGAAAAGTTTGCGGCGCAAGTAAACGCTACTTTTGCTAAAAAACTACAAATATGTCCGACTTGAAAGGAAGGTGCACATCCTGCAGCCTGGAGGGAGTGGGGTGTGAAGTATCTCATTTGCATTCAAAACGGCTTGCTCTGAGCCGCACCTCAGAACAAGTAAAAAGAGAGACCTGTGATGCTATCAAAATGAGGAATTCAGAGAAAAGCATCGCTGTTCCACTTTATATAGACCACAACTGAATGAGTAAATCAAAGAATTTCACAATTTCACGTTTAAAATTTCCGCAAAACTTCACAAAATTTCGTTTTTCACCTCTAATTTAGACATTTTTCAACCGTTTCAACCCATTCCAACTTTCAACTGTTCATCTTTTGCCTACGTATTCCACAACTTCCCACTTACCAAAAATTTAAAATTTTGAAATTCATGCCAAATTCTCCAAAATTTTGTTTTCAACTCTAATTTCTACATTTTCCAATCGATTCAACCTGTTCCAACTTTCAACTGTTCATCTTTTGCCTACTTATTCCACAACTTCCCTCTTACCGAAAATTCCAAATTTTAAATTTTGAAATTCACGGCAAATTCTCCAAAGTTTTTCCCTTCTAATTTCTACATTTTTCAACCGATTCAACCCATTCCAACTTTATTCACTTTGTTCACCTTACTTTCACACCAGCTCAGTGGCCTAGTGGTAGAGTGTCCGCCTTGAGACTGGAAGGTTGTGGGTTCAAACCCCGGCCGGGTCATACCAAAGACTATAAAATTGGGACCCATTGCCTCCCTGCTTGGCACTCAGCATTAAGGGTTGGAATTGGGGGGTTAGATCACCAAATGATTCCCGAGCGCGGCACCGCTGCTGCTCACTGCTCCCTTCTCTCCCAGGGGCTGGATTAAAATCACACGTGGATGGGTTAAATGCAGACGACAAATTTCACCACACCCAGATGTGTGTTAACTTTAACTTTATGCTTACCATATTCACCCCTTTCACCCCTACTTCCACTATGCTTACCGAATTCACCACTTCACCCCCAACTTCCACAGTGTGGTGGCCATCTTGGATTGTTCCAGAAGTGCCCCAAAATGAACACGAAGTGAACCGGAAGTGCCCCAAAACAAACCGGAAGGTCCCCAAAATAAAAAGGAAGTGACCTAATATGAACAGGGAGTGAACCGGAAGGGCCCCAATTTTAACACGAAGTGAACCGGAAGTGCCCCAAATCATACCGTAAATTACCCAAATTAAACCGGAATAGCACCAAATCAAACCAGAAGTGACCGGAAGTCACCTAAATTACACAGGAAGTGACACAAATAAACCGGAAGTGACCTCAACTAAACTGGAAGTGAACCCAAACAAACCAGAAGTGCCCCAAATTAACCGGAAGTGACCTTAATTCAACCAGAAGTTCCCTAAATAAAACCAGAAGTGACCCAAATTAAACATTTGCTCTAACTTTTACCATTTTTGTCCAATTCAACCCGTTTCAACTTTAGAATTCCAAAGTGAACCTCTTAAACCCGTAGTTTTTGTTTCGTTCCAAATTTAAAAAGATTTTGGCGCAATTCTTTTTAAAATCCCCATTCCTTCTCTATGGGGCATTTCGATTCAACCCATTTCAACTTTAAACTGTTCATCTTTTTCCTTTCTATTCCACAACTTCACACTTACAAAAAATTCCACATTTTCAATTTTGAAATTCATGTCAATTGTTTCTACCTTTTGACCGATTCAACCAGTTCTAATTATGATTTTCACCTCTTATTTCTACATGTTTCAACCGATTCAACCCATTTTCCTACCTATTCCACAACTTCCCATCCATCCATCCATCCATCCATTCATCTTCTTCCGGGATCGGGTCGCGGGGGCAGCAGCTTCAGGAGGGACTCCCGGACTTCCCTCTCCCCAGCCACTTCATGTAGCTCATCCCAGGGGATCCCAAGGCGTTCCCAGGCCAGCTGAGAGACATAGCCTCTCCAGCGCTTCCTGGGTCGTCCCCGGGGTCTCCTATCGGTGGGACATGCCCGGAACACCTCCCCAGGGAGGCGACCAGGAGGCATCCTGATGAGATGCCCGAGCAACCTCATCTGCCTCTTCTCAACGGAGGAGTAGCGACTCTACTCCGAGTCTCTCCCGGATGACCGAACTTCTCACCCTATCTCTAAGGGAGAGCCCGGACATCCTGCGGAGAAAACTCATTTCGGCCGGGATCTCGTTCTTTCGGTCACGACCCATAGCTCGTGACCATAGGTGAGGGTAGGAGCGTAAATCGACCGGTAAATTGAGAGCTTTGCCTTTTGGCTCAGCCTTCTTTTTACCACGACGGACCGGTACAGAGTCCGCATTACTGCCGACGCTGCACCGATCCGCCTGTCGATCTCGCGCTCCATCCTCCCCTCACTCGTGAACAAGACCCCAAGATACTTAAACTCCTCCACTTGGGGCAGGATCTCATCCCCGATCCGGAGAGGGCATTCCACCCTTTTCCAATCGAGGACCATGGACTCGGATTTGGAGGTGCTGACACTCATCCCGACCGCTTCACACTCGGCTGCGAACCGCTCCAGTGAGAGCTGGAGATCACGGCCTGAAGAAGCCGGCATGCGATGCTGAGGTCGCCTAACAGGACACCCTCACTACCTCGGCTGCGCCTAGAAATTCGGTCCATAAAAATTATGAACAGAATCGGTGACAAAGGGCAGCCTTGGCGGAGTCCAACCCTCACTGGGAACAAATCTGGCATCGGTGATACAGGAACCGAACCGCCCTTATCAGTCTGCTCGGTACCCCGTACTCCTGAAGCACCCCCCACAGAACCTCCCGAGGGGAGGGACACGGTCGAACGCCTTCTCCAAGTCCACAAAACACATGTGGACTGGTTGGGCGAACTCCCATGCACCCTCGAGGATCCTGCTGAGGGTGAAGAGCTGGTCCACTATTCCACGGCCAGGACGAAAGCCACACTGTTCCTCCTGAATCCGAGGTTTGACCTCCCGACGGACCCTCCTCTCCAGCACCCCTGAATAGACCTTACCAGGGAGGCTGAGGAGTGTAATTCGCCTGTAATTGGAACACACCCTCCGGTCCCCCTTCTTAAAGAGGGGAACCACCACCCCAGTCTGCCAATCCAGAGGGACTGTCCCCGATGTCCACGCGAGGTTGTAGAGACGTGTCAGCCATGACAGCCCCACAACATCCAGAGCCCTTAAGAAATCCGGGCAGATCTCATCCACCCCCGGGGCCTTGCCACCGAGGAGTTTTTTAACTACCTCAGTGATTTCGACCCCAGAGATTGGAGAGTCCGCCTCAGAGTCCCCAGGCCCTGCTTCCACAATGGAAGGTGTGTAGGTGGAATTGAAGAGGTCTTCGAAGTATTCTCCCCACCGACACACGACATCCCGAGTCGAGGTCAGCAGCACGCCATCTCCACTGCAAACAGTGTTGACGTTGCACTGCTTCCCCCTCCTGAGACGCCTGATGGTGGACCAGAATTTCCTCGAAGCCGTCCGGAAGTCATTCTCCATGGCCTTGCCAAACTCCTTCCACGCCCGGGTTTTTGCCTCAGCAACCGCCGAAGCCGCGTTCCGCTTGGCCATCCGGTACCTGTCAGCTGCCTCCGGAGTCCCGCAGGCCAAAAAGCCCGATAGGACTCCTTCTTCAGCTTGACGGCATCCCTTATCCGGATTGCCGCCATGACAGGCACCAATGACCTTACGGCCACAGCTCTGGTCGGCCGCCTCAACAATGCAGGCGCGGAACAAGGTCCACTCGGACTCAATATCTCCCGCCTCCCCTGGGACGTGGGAAAAGCTCTGCCGGAGGTGGGAGTTGAAGCTCTTTCTGACAGGGGATTCCGCCAGACATTCCCAGCAGGAACGCCAGGTCGGACCGGCATCTTCCCCCACCTCCACAACTTCCCACTTACCAAAAATTCCAAATTTTCAATTTTGAAATTCACCCCAAATTCCCCAAAATTTCGTTTTACACTTCTCATTTCTACATTTCTCAAGTAATTCAACTCGTTTCAACATCATTCTGCAGCATTCCCTAAGAATGTATTCAGTTTCTTCACCTTCACGTGCAATTTCTCTAGAAATTGCATTTTCTAGTTACCGTTTTTTTCCATGTATAATGCGCCCCCATGTATAATACGCACCCTAAAAATGGCATGTCGATCCTGGAAAAAAGCCTTTACCCATGTATAATACGCACCCAAATTTTGACTCCTACTTAAGTCCGTAAACGTAAAATTATTTCAGAAAAAAGATCATCTTTGGGAACAACCGGATGTTATTCTGCCGGTCAGTATCACTGCTCATGCGCTAGCAAACTCGAAAGCGAAGAAATGTTTCGGATTTGTGGAGGGTACATTGTGACAGCAAACGAGCGGGTGATCGAGCAAGCGTCTGATACGAGAGCATTGTGTTCGTATGGAGCGTGTTTGAAGTGAACAGCAGAGAAGAAAGCGCTTCTGTAATGGCGACCTCCGTATCATATCCGGATAAAAAAAAAAAAAAGATTTTTTATTTTATTTTGTACCCATATATGTATAATGCGCACCCAAGATTTTAGGACAATAAATTAGTTAAATTTTGCGCATTATACATGGAAAAAAACGGTACTCATGCTACTTAGTGTGCTGCCAGTTGCCCAACCTTGTTTTAAGGTGTACCCTACCTCTTTTAGCTAAAATAGATTACTCTTTAATGTTGAAATCTCTATCGTAACTGGCTGAGGACTTGCGCAAACAAGAACGTTGAACGGGAACTTCTGTTATTTAAGTAGGAAACAAACCAGTCAGACAGGTTCTACAGACAACATTTTACAGACATCTTTTTTTTTAACTTAGTAGGGCAGTGCGTTTAATATCTTATTTAGGTAGGAAATAAACCAGTCAGACGGGTTCCACAGACAATATTTCACTGACATCTTTTGTTTAACTTAGTAAGGCAGCGTGTTTAATATCTCTATCAGTCAGAAAATCTTGTGAAGGTAGACCAGTTGATACAGAACAGTTTATTTCATAATGCCTATTAACTTTGGAATTTGTTAAACTTCACCTCTGCGACAAAGATGGTTTTTCCATTCTCACCGGTCTCTCTTCCGACAGATGAGGACCTCCACATCCAACAAGCTATTGTTCTCATTGAAGATGCCATTCAGGTAACCAATTTTGGTGCTTCAATAGAATAAATGAGGATGTCTGATGGACTGACTTTATTGGGTAGGAGATAGACCCTATTCAATTTTATGACCTTTGAATGCATTTTCACATTGACATGAATGACATTTGCAAAGTTTCTGTTTTTGACAAAACAATCTTTTATTGCATTAGTCTCTTATAATGTTTCTTAACATACTGTAGAACAAAGAAATTTGCAACTGCTAAGTTGGTATTCACTGAAGATATAAGATGAAAAAGTGGGTTACTTCTGTTGTCAAGGGAAACCTACTACTTTCTGAATGTAAATATTTGCTCAGTCAAAGTTATTAAAGCCCAAAGTATATTATTACCGTGTTTTTCTTACTATAAGTCGCGTTTTTTTTTCTATAGTCTGGAAGGGGGGGGGGGTGATTTATACTCAGGAGGGACTTATATGTGAAATTATTCACAAATTTTTACTTGATCATTAACACATTACTTACTTACTAGTATAGTTGATCACTTCACACGTTATTTTCACTTTAAACCGCATGACTATGGCTGTGGAATAATTGGAGCCTCACTGACAATGAGTTCCATTCATTGACTTCCAGAGTCAGGAGATTTAATGATTTGAAATGTATCATCTGAAAACGGCCTTCAAAATAAAGCACCCTAGCTCAAATCAAAGCACGGCTGAATAACATAAATAACAAAGAATTCTTAACACATAGTGTAAATATCTTTTTGGAACAGCTTTTATTATTATAACAATTTTAATAACAAGGTACAAGTGTACATACTGTAAATGTGCTTTTAGAACTGTTTTGTTATAACAATTTTTCTATAACAACTTATAACACTCTTAAATGTGTTTTTAGAACTCATTATCATAACATTTCTTTTTTATAAAATGGTGTATGCACTGCAATTGTGTGGGCACTCCCCGCCATCTGCTGACGAGTTGGCAACATTTGTGCCATAATTCCTCAATTTAAAAGTTTTATTTTGAATCTTATTTTTTTAATTTGGAAAAGAAAATCCACGATGTAGTGAAACCACAATAAATGAACCACAATGCGGCAAGAGATTACTGTAATTTCAGGGCTCGAAACTAACGATTGCCCGATTGCCCGGGGCAAGTAGCGATGGCAGACGGGCAAGTAGAATTTTTTCCTCACTTGCCCGAACTTGCCCTGCCATAATACCATGTTTTCAAGCTGTAAAAATACGATTTTGTGCATAATTTCTCGCAACTTCTGCCGCTTCTGGTCCGACATTTTGTTTTCTAGGAAGCGGTTAGTTTCTCGTGTAAGTCTGCAATACATTGATAACGGCAAAGCGCTTCGTAATTAAATGCATGCTCCCTCACTCGTCCCTGGCTCTTCTGCGCCTGCGCACCAGCAGAGCTTGTTTCCGGTTGGCGGATACGAAGGCATATGAAGGCAAAACTTATAGTGTTGTCTTTTTTATTGCAAAAATGTGTCGGGCAAGTAAAAATCCACTCCAAAAAAATTCGGGCAAGTAAAATTTTGTTTCGGGCAAGTAAAATTTTCTCCAACTTGCCCGAGGGCAACTTGGGCAAAAAATAAGCTTCGAGCCCTGAATTTGAACAGCAACTGACGACTAGTCTGACGTCAGCAGCGCACACGCGGCGTTGTTTACATAAAGAACGAAGGATTCGATCAATGGATTTAATGACGTGGAGGTACAGAGATAGTTTGATAAAATAGTTGTTTATAATTATATGGGCCTGTGGAATCATTTTAACTGCAAGTGATGACGAGTCCGACGTCAGCGGCACGACGCACACGCAGCGTTGTTTACATAAAGGACGAGGAATTTGATCGGTGGGTTTAATGATTTGGAGTGACACAGATGGTTTGATAATATTGTTGTTTATATGATAGTTATTTGATATACCGTTTTTTTCCGTGTATAGTGCGCCCCCATGTATAGTACGCACCCCTAAAAATGGCATGCTAATGCTGGAAAAAAGCTTGTACCCATGTATAATACGCACCCAATTTTTATGAATTTTTTTTTTTTTAAAAATTAATTTTTTTTTTTTTTTTTTTTTTTTTTAAGTCCCAATGATCGTCACACACGCAGGGAGGCAATGGGTCCCATTTTTATAGTCTTTGGTATAGTCTTAACTAGGCTGGATGTAATTTTTTTTGTTGGCGTTGATTTCTCCGACTGCCCATAAACGCACCACCGCGCTCCGTGCGCATGGAGCGTGTTTGAAGTGAACAGCAGAGAAGAAAGGAACAAGGCAAAGTGTTGTGAAATAAAATATTACCTGTAATACGGATTTAGGTAGAGAACTGAACTCTCGCTCTTTATATAGCTGACGTGTCTTGCTCATCCGTTCTGCGCATCTGTAATGGCGGCCTCCGTATGATACCCGGTTTGCGTGTGTGCGAGAGAGAGCGAGAGAGAGAGCGCGCGAGAGAACGCTCAACCGTAGCGCGCCGCCGACCGCCCAACTGCACCGGGCTGGTCGATTATTGTGACAGAGCCGTCGCTGAAATTTAGAAGATATTTTTAAAGTCCTGATGTACTTTCTAAAATTTAAGTGGACCTCAGTGCGCACTGCGCAGGGAGCTTAATTTGGTGCAGCGCGCCGAGCGCTCACTGTCGCATTGCTTAAAGAGCGCCTTTGTGTTTTAGGATGAACAGCAGAGACCAAAGGAACAAGGCAAAGTGTTGTGAAATAAAATATTACCTGTAATACGCATTTTGTTATTTGCTGATTGAAACTGCTAATTAAACTGTGAACTGGAACTAATAGGAAGAAAACAACTCTCGCTCTTTATATAGCTGACGTGTCTTGCGCATCCGTTCTGTGCATTTTATTTCACAACACTTTGCCTTTCTTCTCTGCTGTTCACTTCAAACACGCTCCATGCGACCGCAATGCTCTCGTATCAGACGCTTGCTCGATCACCTGCTCGTTTGCTGTCCCGTGCGCGCACGAAGCGCGGTGGTGCGTTTACGGGCAGTCGGAGAAATCAACGCCAACAAAAAAAATTACATCCAGCCTAGTTAAGACCATACCAAAGACTATAAAAATGGGACCCATTGCCTCCCTGCGTGTGTGACGATCATTGGGACTTAAAAAAAAAAAAAAAAAAAAAAAAAAAATTTTTTTTTTTTTTTTTTTTTTGTACCCATGTATAATGCGCACCCCGGATTTTAGGACAATAAATTAGTAAAATTTTGCGCACTATACACGGAAAAAAACGGTAAGTGGCTCTGACGGTAAATTCATGTGGATATTGAAATCCGCCATAATTATTATATTATCCGCATTTGTCACTAGATCAGCCACGAATTCTGATTCAAATTCATCCAGGAAACCAGAGTAAGCCCCGGCTGGATGGTAAATAACAGCAAGATAAAATGACGGTAGAGCTGTGGATCGGACAATGAGAACTTCAAATGTTTTAAATACGTTAGTCGAACGTGGCCTAAATCTAAGATCGGAATTAGAGATAAGGGCGACACCCCCACCCTTTTTACGAGAATGCGCCACATGCAAGCTCACAAAATTTGGAGGCGAGGCCTCATTAGGCGGCAGCAGTTCATTAGGTTTTAACCAGGTCTCGCAAAGACCAAAAATGTTTAGATTACCGTATTTTTCAGACTATGAATCGCGTTTTTTTTTCATAGTTTGGGTGGGGGGACGACTTATACTGAGGAGCGACTTATATGTGAATTTTATCACAAATTTTCAAAAAAAAAAAAAAAAGTGAAACCGCGATAAACGAGCCGCGATGTAGCAAGGGTTCTGACTGTCTGCTGTATGCACACTTGGCATGTGAAGTGATAAATAAAGCAATAAAGCAGACTTTGACTTTGATTACTGTAATTTGAGCTTCAAGTGACGTCAGCGGCGCGGCGGTTGTTTACATAAAGGACAAAGGGCCCCACGTACTACCGGCATCATTAGCGGCTTTGTTTGTCAATGACACGAAGGAGAGTTTGAAGGGATTTAATGATTTGGAGTGACACGGAAGGTTTGAAAAACTATTATGGCTTTTACGCACGCCCGGTCTCACTCTACGGAGCTCTCTTTCACCTCCGTGGATGGAAGTAGGGGGCCGCCGCTCGGCCGGGTGGCTGTCCGGGGACGGTGGATGGGGCTCGGACACTGCTCCTACGCACGCCCGGTCCTACTCTACGTAGGTCCCAGCCACCTCCGGGGATGGAAGTCCACGCCGCCACACGCCTGGAAGTTGACACCGGTGCTTGGGGCTGTGTGGCGGTGAACTATTTATGTTATAGTTATTTGATATATTTTATTTTGTGTACCAACCTGTACCGTAATTTTCGGACTATAAGTGGCGGGTTTTTTTCATAGTTTGGGTGGGGGGGCCGACTTATAATAAGGAGCGACTTATGTGTTTCTTTTCAAAACATTTTCAAAAAAAAAAGTGAAACCGCTATAAATGAACCGCGATGTAGCAAGGGATTACCGTCATTTGAATTTCAAGTGACGTCAGCAGCACAACGTGGCGCGGCGGTTGTTTACATAAAGAACAAAGATTGATCACGGGATGACGAAGATGACGAAGGGCCCAACATACTACCGTGATCATTAGCGGCTTTGTTTGTAAGTGACACGGAGGACCAAGAGTTTGAAGGATTTAAGGATTTGGAGTGACACAGAAGGTTTGAAAAACTATTATGGCTTTTACGCACGCCTGGTCCTACTCTACAAAGTTCTCTTTCACCTCCATGGATAGAAGTCGGGGGCCGGCGCTTGGCCGGGTGGCTGTCCAGGGACGGTGGATGGGGCTCGGACATGGCTTTTACGCACGCCCGGTCCTACTCTAAGGAGCTCTCTTTCACCTCCGTGGATGGAAGTCGAGGGCCGGCGCTCGGCCGGGTGGCGGTCCGGGGACGGTGGATAGGGCTCGGTCATGGCTTTTATGCACGCCCGGTCCTATTCTATGGAGCTCTCTTCCACTTCCGTGGCTGGAAGTCCACGCCGCCACACGCCTGGAAGGTTGTTTAGTTAAATAAAGAGCCGTTTGCCAAACCCACGTCTTTCCTTGTACTTTGTTAACGTTACTATATAGTTACGTATATACTAGATCTGTGGAATAACGACGAGGCTGACGTCAGGGCACATGCGCGGCGGTGTTGACAAAGGACGAGGAATTCGATCGATGGATTTAATGATTTAGAGTGCACAGATGGTTTGATAATATTACTGCTTAAGTACAGTTTTTTTCCATGTATAATGCACCCCTATGTATAATACGCACCCTAAAAATGGCATGTCGATGCTGGAAAAAAGCCTGTACCCATGTATAATGCGCACCCAAATTTTGACTTTTTTTTTTATTTATTTACTTTTTTTTTAATCCCAATGATCGTCACACACACATCTGGGTGTGGTGAAATTTGTCCTCTGCATTTGACCCATCCCCGTGTGATTTTGATCCATCCCCTGGGGGAGAGGGGAGCAGTGAGCAGCAGCGGCGCCGCGCTCGGGAATCATTTGGTGATCTAACCCCCCAATTCCAACCCTTAATGCTGAGTGTCAAGCAGGGAGGCAATGGGTCCCATTTTTATAGTCTTTGGTATGACCCGACCGTGTTACTTAAATCCGTAAACGTAAAATTATTTCAGAAAAAAGACCATCTTTGGGAACATCCATCCATCCATCCATTTTCTGTACCGCTTAGTCCCCACTGGGGTCGCGGGCGTGCTGGAGCCTATCCCAGCCGTCATCGGGCAGTAGGCGGGGGACACCCTGAACCGGTTGCCAGCCAATCGCAGGGCACACAGAGACAAACAACCATTTGCACTCACACTCACACCTAGGGACAATTTGGAGTGCTCAATCGGCCTACCAAGCATGTTTTTGGGATGTGGGAGGAAATCGGAGTGCCCGGAGAAAACCCATGCGGGCCCGGGGAGAACATGCAAACTCCACACAGGGAGGGCCGGAGGTGGAATCGAACCCGCACCCTCCTAACTGTGAGGCGGACGTGCTACTTTGGGAACAACCGGATGTTATTCTGCCGGTCAGTATCACTGTGCATGCAGTAGCAAACTCTATAGCGAAGAAATATGTGAGACTCTCAACGGGATCACCAATATTTGAGTGATGTTCCAGTTATTTATCACAATTATTTATTATTATAATAATATATATAATATACATAATATTTATTTATTTATTATTCACAATTGTCAAGTGATCTTTCTGGTGATTTCTTAACTAGGCTGGATGTATTTTCTTTGTTGGCGTTGATTTCTCCGACTGCCCGTAAAGGCACCACCGCGATCGGTTAGGTTAAAATGAAAAGAGAGGAAAGTGACGTGTGGACATGTGAAAAAGGCGGCTCAAAGTCAAAAGTCAGTCAAAGTCAGCTTTATTGTCATTCTCTCCACATGTCACAACACACAAAGAGACCGAAATTACGTTTTTCTCTATCCCACGGTGACGAGACACATAACACGATAGACATACAAGTACGCGACACAATATAAAAACAAGAAGGCAAAAATTCAAACAATCAATAGTAAGAGTGATCAATAAATAATAAATAAACAGATAACACAATAAATAAGAGGAGCAAAACGGAGCCAGCAAGCATAGCGCAAAAGTAAAAAACATCATAAACAAAAAGGCACAAACAATAAATAATAAGAGTAATAATAAATAATAAATAAACAGATAACACAATAAATAAGAGCCAGTGTGCATACAGACAGTACAAACAGTAAAAGTACAGGACGCTACGCAGAACGGGGGAGCGAGTTCAGGATCCTAACAGCCTGGAGTATGAAGCTGTTTGAGAGTCTGGTGGTGCGGGAGCGCAGGCTTCTGTACCTCTTCCCAAAGGGCAGAAGCTCGAACAAAGAGTGAGCGGGGTGACTCGCATCACTCACAATCGTGGTCGCCTTGCGGGTGAGATGGGATGTGTAAATGTCCTTCAAGGAGGGGAGCGAAGCACCAGCAATCTTACCAGCAGTGTTCACTATGCGCTGCAGGGCCTTCAAGTTGTAGTCAGTGCAGCCGCCACCCCAAACAGCAATACAGCTGGAGAGGACGCTCTCAATGGTGCCGCGGTAAAATGCAGTCATGACGGCCGGAGGAGCGCTCGCTCGCCTGAGTTTCCGCAGGAAGTACAGGCGGCGCTGGGCTTTCTTTGCCAGTGATGCGGTGTTGGTGGACCAGGAGAGATCCTCACTGATGTGCACCCCCAGGAACTTGGCGCTGCTCACTCTCTCCACCACAGCACCGTCGATGGTCAGCGGCAGGTGTTGGGTGTGACCCTTCCGGAAGTCCACAACAATCTCCTTGGTCTTGTCAACGTTCAGCAGGAGGTTGTTGTCCCTGCACCACGTGGTCAGAAGGTCAACCTCCAGCCTGTATTGAGTCTCGTCTCCCTTGGTTATGAGACCCACCAGAGTCATGTCGTCAGCAAACTTCACGATACGGTTGTCGCTGTAGGTTGCAGTGCAGTCATGCGTCAGGTGGGTGAAGAGCAGCGGACTGAGCACGCAGCCTTGGGGGGCCCCCGTGCTCAGCGTGATGCTGGCGGAGATTTTGTCGCCAACACGTACTACCTGTGGCCTCTGACAGAGGAAGTCCAGTAGCCAGTTGCAGAGGTAGGTACTGAGGCCCAGCGCGTCAAGTTTGCTGATGAGGCGTTGTGGCACAATGGTGTTGAAGGCAGAACTGAAGTCCACAAACAGCAATCTCACATACGAGTCCCTCCTCTCCAGGTGGGTGAGGGCCGAGTGGAGGGCAGAGCAGATGGCATCCTCAGAAGACCGCTTGGCTCGGTACGCAAACTGGAAGGGGTCAATGGTGGGGGGGAGAACGGATCGGATGTGCTCCATGACAAGCCGCTCAAAGCACTTCATGATGATGGGCGTAAGTGCCACGGGGCGGTAGTCATTGAAGCAGGACGGAGCGGGTTTCTTCGGCACAGGTACGATGGTGGCAGCTTTGAAACACGACGGGACGATGGCCTGCTGCCGGGAAGTGTTAAAGATGTCCGTGAAGACATCCGTCAGCTCACCAGCGCAGTCCTTCAGCGCCCGACCCGGGATGTTGTCAGGGCCCGCCGCCTTACGGATGTTGATGGCGGCAAGCGCCCTCCTCACGCTGTCGGCGGAGAGGCACAGGGGCAGCTCGTGTGAAGGGGGAGTGGCCTTCAGCGAGCAAGTGCTGTTCTGAGCGTCGAAGCGAGCAAAGAAGCGGTTGAGGTCATTGAGCAGACGGACGTCGCCTTCACAGCTCTGCGGCGCGGGCTTGTAATCCGTGATGGTCTGAATGCCCCGCCAAAGGCTCCGTGCGTCCCTGCTGTCCTTGAAGTGGGCGGTAATTTTGCACGAGAACGCCCTCTTTGCTTCTTTGATGCCCCGGGACAGGTCGGCCCTCGCAGTCCTCAAGCCAGCCTCATCCCCTGCTCTAAAGGCTTTGTCCCTGGCCCTCAGCAGCCTGAAGACAGCCCCTGTCAGCCATGGCTTCCGGTTAGCCCGAGTGACGATGGATTTTGAGAGAGTCACATCATCAATGCACTTCCTGATGTAGGAGGAAACAGAGTCAGTATACTCCTCAATGTCTGTCCGATCGGCGCAAGTGGCAGCCCTCCTAAACATGTCCCAGTCAGTAGAGCCAAAGCAGTCACGCAGTGCATCAGAGGCACCCTCAGGCCACACCCGTACCTGCTTGCGAACCGGCCTGGACGCTCTCACCATTTGTCTGTATGCGGGCAAAAGCATAACAGTGATATGGTCAGAAAGTCCAAGATGGGGGAGGGAGCGGCTTTGAAAGCTCCTTTATGTGAAGAGTAGACCCGGTCCAGGAAGCTGTCGCCACGCGTAGGAAAATTAACATGCTGGTGAAGCCTCGGAAAAACAGACTTCAGGTTAGCATAATTAAAATCCCCAGCGAAGATGGTGAAACCGTCAGGGTGCGCTGTCTCTTGTTCACTGACAGCCTGGTACAGTTCACTAAGAGCCGCGATCCTGTCGCCTTCGATTTTGGAAGGCGGGATGCAAACCGCGACTAGCAGAATCGCGGTAAATTCCCTTGGCAGGTAAAAAGGACGGCACTTAATGATCACGAACTCCGCCAGTGGCGAGCAGTGCTTGCATACCACTACAGAGTCCCGGCACCATTCGTCACGGATGTAGACGCATATTCCACCTCCACGAGATTTCCCCCCTTGTACAATGGCCCGGTCCGCCCGATAGCACGCTAGCCGCTCCAGATGTACGGCAGAGTCCGGAATGTTGACAGTCAACCAAGTCTCAGTGAACACGAGCACACAGCAGTCCCGCACTGTCCGGTTTGTAGATTGCAGCAGGCGAATGTAATCCATTTTGTTGTCCAGCGATCGAACATTCGCCAGAAGAATGGAAGGCACGGCCGGGCGAGCAGGGCTGGCCGCCAGCCTGGCCCGGACGCCCCCGCGTTTGCCCCTCTTCAGCCTCCTCGCACACCGCTTTCGACGCTTCCCAACCGGGGGAGGAATAGCAGACGAGCCCGGCGACGCTTCAGGACGTAGCAGTCCGAGCTCCTTTGATGTTCCCGCATCAAAGTCCAGAACTCGACAAAACTCGCTTTTGCCGATGTCAAGCAGAACCTGCCTGCCGTACTTGTAGCACGACTCAGTACGACGAGACGAACAAAAAAAACTGCCGGACAAACACTCATTAGACGGACAAAACACCGTTTGGGCGGGACAGAGAGAGGTCGCTGCGTATGCACGCGCCGCCATCTTGAAATCTGTGTGGGATCAATCTCTGTATGGGAGAGAAGTTGAAGAGGAATAAAAACACCCTTGGAAACCAAAACTTGCCCCTCGTCGTGACTCGGAGCCGCAACAAATGTTTCGGATTTGTTTAAGGTACATTGTGACAGCAAACGAGCAGGTGATCGAGCAAACGTCTGATACGAGAGCATTGTGTTCGTATGGAGCGTGTTTGAAGTGAACAGCATAGAAGAAAGGAACAAGGCAAAGTGTTGTGAAATAAAATATTACCTGTAATACGCATTTTGTTATTTGCTGATTGAAACTGCTAATTAAACTGTGAATTGAAACTAATAGGAAAAAAACTGAACTCTCGCTCTTTATATAGCTGACGTGTCTTGCGCATCCGTTCTGCGCATCTGTAATGGCGGCGTCCATATGATGTCTGGGGTCTGTGATGGAGATTAAAAAACAAACAATATTTGACAATAACACATCATCAAAGATTGCATCATCCCATCAAACGATGTGTCGTCAATTATGAATTTTACTGACTAAGTGCGTTGGGCAGGATGGCTGAATGCGATGCGCGATTGACGTGTCTTGCGCATCCGTTCTGCGCATACTGTAATGGCGGCCTCCGTATGATACCCGTGTGATATATAAAACAAACAATATTTGACAATAACACACCATCAAGGATTGCACCATCGCATCAAACGATGTGTCGTCAATTATGAATTTTACTGACTGTGTTGGGCAGGATGGCTGAATGCGATGCGCGATTGACAACAAACAAGAAGAAAGGTGATTTCAAGTTTTATTTCGAAGGAGATTTTCTTCAAAAATTGTTGTACCCATGTATAATACGCACCCAAGATTTTAGGACAATAAATTAGTTAAATTTCGCAGGGTTTACATTGCATTATACATGGAGAAAAACGATAATAGTTACTTGATATCCAACTTATATATCGTTATATGGGCCTGTGGAATATTTTGAAGTGCAAGCGCCGTCAGCGGCGCGCACCCATTGTTGACAAAGGACGATCGATGGATTTAACTGAATTGGAGTGACACAGATGGTTTTATAAACGTGTTATTTATGCAATAGTTTTTTTTAATAACTCTGACTGTTACGCCAGGACCGTTCTCAGCTCTTTGTTTGTGTTTATGTCACGTTAGCATACCTATCGTTTAGCCTGTGTTTGCTCGTTCATGTCTGTTCTTGGTGTTGGATTTTGTCGAATAAATTGCCCCTCAAAATGCGATTTATACTCCGGAGCGACTTATATATGTTTTGTTTCACTTTTTTGGGCATTTTATGGCTGATGTGACTTGTACTCCGGAGCGACTTATAGTCCGAAAATTATGGTATATGTTTTTATCGTTACAGTTCAGTAGTTCTTGGCTCGTTGAACTCTTTTGTTAACTAAAGAGCTGTTTACCAAACCCATGTCTTTCCTGGTACTTTGTTAACGCGACAATATACCGTTTTTTTCCGTGTATAATGCGCAAAATTTAACTAATTTATTGTCCTAAAATTTGGGGTGCGCATTATACATGGATACAATTTTTTATTTGTTTTTATTTTTATTTTTTTAAGAAAATCATGGTACAACAAAACCAACAAGAGGACTGACCGACAAAGTCGTGGAACAAAAAGACAGTGTGACATTACCAAAGACAGGAACAGAAACCAAACAAACATCATGACAGTAACACATGCAATGATCCGACGGTGAGCGAGGGGCAGACAGGACTTAAATACAAAACACGTTACATCGATTGAGGTGACACAGGAAGGGAGGGGCGACGCGAACAGAAACTATGGCAACCTAGACACATAGCGAAACTGGGGACGAGACATGTCAAATCTCCCTCGAAATAAAACTTGAAATCACCTTTCTTCTTGTTTGTTGTCAATCGCGCATCGCATTCAGCCATCCTGCCCAACACACTTAGTCAGTAAAATTCATAATTGACGACACATCGTTTGATGCGATGGTGCAATCCTTGATGGTGTGTTATTGTCAAATATTGTTTGTTTTTTAATCTCCATCGCGGACCGGACGTCATATCAGTATCACTGCGCATGCGCACTATGGACCAGATGCGCAGAACGGATGCGCAAGACACGTCAGCTATATAAAGAGCAATGTTCAGTTTTCTTCCTCTTAGTTTCAATTCACAGTTTAATTAGCAGTTTCAATCAGCAAATAACAAAATGCGTATTACAGGTAATATTTTATTTCACAACACTTTGCCTTGTTCCTTTTGTCTCTGCTGTTCACTTCAAACACGCTCCACATGAACGCAATGTTCTCGTATCAGACGCTTGCTCGAGCACCTGCTCGTTTGCTGTCACAATGTACCCTAGACAAATCCGAAACATTTGTTGCGGCTCCGAGTCACGACGAGGGGCAAGTTTTGGTTTCCAAGGGTGTTTTTATTCCTCTTCAACTTCTCTCCCATACAGAGCCGCCTTTTTCACATGTCTGCACGCCTTTTTTTACATGTCCGCACTGATCGCGGTGGTGCCTTTATGGGCAGTTGGAGAAATCAACGCCAACAAAAAAAATACATCCAGCCTAGTTAAGACCATACCAAAGACTATAAAAACGGGACCCATTGCCTCCCTGCGTGTGTGACGATCATTGGGACTTAAAAAAAAAAAATTGGGTGTGTATTATACATGGGTACAGGCTTTTTTCCAGCATCAACATGCCATTTTCAGGGTGCGTATTATACATGGGGGCGCATTATACACGGAAAAAAACGGTAAGTCAAATATCAATCTGTACCTGGTGGAGTCCGGTCAGTTTTTAATACAAATGCTCCTCTTTTCTCCAGGGATACACATTACCGTGGCTGGATTTTTAAGCGTGATGTTTCGGGTAATTGTGTCACCTATGACCAAGGTGCCAGAGCCAGTAGACCGAGATGGCTTAGCTATGCATCTTAACTGTCTCATCGCGGTTAGCAAGCCACTTGGGGCTAATGCTAACTGGGCTAGCGGGCTGACTACAGTCCACATCTGTGTCCGCCACATCTACTGTTATCGCACTATTCTGCTCTAGCTGCCAGACACGTCCCTCTAGCAGGGACAACCTCTCTAAGAGAAGGGTGCAGTTAGTGCACGAAGCCGAGCAAACCTCTTGATCTGCAGCCATACTTACGTGTCCGATGTTCGACGGTAGACAAACAGCCACGAAGCCTCCGCTGAGAGCCAAACAGTGACATGGTCGAAAAGGCAGGGATTGACGGTCCGCTACTTTCAACAATAGTAAAAAGTGAGTGAAAAACTAGAAAAGAATATACAAATGTAGGAATGTAGATTGTCTCTCTAGTGACGCTGCGGCGCTCTGTGGCAAACCGGAAGATTGAAAGTTGACAGTATACAATATACATAATATAATATTATATGGTCAGAATGTTTATTTGCTTTCTTCCAGTATCGGTCCATTAACCACCGGGTGGATGCAAGATCACTTCGTCTGTATCGTTGGTACTACTCAAGGATATATCAGTGGTCAGTTCAAACCTTTTTACTTTGTTCATCATCTGTCATCATAGGATAGCAACTGGTTCACTCCATTTAATTCAAACTCATTGGTTCTTTAAAACAACACTTATAACCAAATGTGCTTTACTGTTGTTGAATATTTGCTTATCCTAACCTCTTTTAAATGTGGACAATTTTCCAGTCAGTTGGCAGATCAGTTCTTCAGACACATCAGAGGGGTATTCTAGAAAGCGGGTTATGTGAAAACTCTGAGTAAGGTAACCCTGATATGAGGTAAACTCGGAGTTATCCGTTCCAGAAAGAGAGGTAACTTAAAATCCGGGTCAGTTACTGTGGTAACTTACTCTTTGAACATAACCTGCTCGCTGGCAGGTTTACCACAAGAGACCCAGAGTTTCTACATGTCTCCTCGCACACAAAGAAAGCGATTGATTATGGATTAGCTGTTCATTCAAAATCCGATCGAAGCTGCAATAATTCAAAACGCTTTACATCGCGAGAGAATCTTCCGACCCAGATTAGAAGTTTTACCATTTCTAGAAGAATATCCTAGTGTAGTTGTACACTCGCTTGTCCTGTGTGTACCATGAGTTTGACACCATGAGTTTAATTCCCCACATATGATGGTGCGCATGTGTGTGAGCATGTGACTTAAAAAAAAAACAAAACTGCATGTCTGTGAATGTGTGACTAAAAAACATCTCCAACATATCTCTACACACCGCGGACTAGCACTCACATCAGAGCAAACCTTATGCATAGCACTACATTTTTCAATTTTTTTCTGTTGGCTGAGCAGAACTTAATGTTTGTTTTAAAATAGTATTTTAAAGAGTAGACGGCTCGGTGGCGCACTGGTTAGCACGTCCGCCTCACAGTTAGGAGGCCAATCCAACAGGAGAAAAAAGGACTTAGAAGCAGGTATGATTTGCTAGTCTGTGATTGTTTAATTTAATTATTTTAAATGGACTTAGGCTATTTAACAAAGTCAATATTAATTTCAGCTAAAATATTAATTCGGGTGGCGGCTCGGTGACACAATGGTTAGCACGTACACCTCACAGTTAGAAGGGTGAGAGTTCGATTCCACCTCTGACCCTCCCTGTGTGGAGTTTGCATTTTCTCCCCATGCCTGCGTGGGTTTTCTCCAGGCACTCCGGTTTCCTCCCACATCCCAAAAACATGCTTGGTAGGCCAACTGAGCACTCCAAATTGCCCCTAGGTGTGAGTGCGAGTGCGGATGGTTGTTCGTCTCTGTGTGCCCTGCGATCGGCTCTCAACCGGTTCAGGGTGTCCCCCGCCTACTGCCCGATGACTGCTGGGATAGGCTCCAGCACGCCCGCGACCCCCGTGGGGACAAGCGGTATAGAAAATGGATGGATGGATATTAATTCAGTGGCTACTTCAAATCATTTAAACCTCAAACAAAATGTTTTCCACTGTCCTCTCAGTTAAGTCTACACTTACGCTAGACACAAACGCATTTATGTTTTATACATATTGAAGTAATTTAAAATGTGACACTGTAGCCTACACCAACACTCATTAAAATTCATCCATCCATTTTCTGTACTGTGCTTTGAAAGCGGAGTGCCCGAAGAAAGCCCACGCTGGCACGGGGAGAACATGCAAACTCCACACAGGGAGGGTTAGAGGTGGAATCGAACCGGCACCCTCCTGACGTGACTCCCAGTGCGCCACTGAGCCGCCCCCTGAATTAATATTTTAGTTAAAATAATATTTACTTTGTTTAGCCTAAGTCCATTTGAAATAATTAAATTAAAATCAAAGTGAGGCGCAATCACAGACTAGCAAATCATGCCTGCTTCCAAGTCCTTTTTTCTCCTGTTGGATTGCACCTAAAAGAAAATCAGATTTCATTCCGACTTAAATTCCTCACTATAGGCTATGCTACGATCTTATGGGTAAATGTTACATCAATGGAATAATACATTCAAACTTACGCACTGACTCGGGCAGTAATTTCCTCTCATGACGTCTCTCTCTCCTTCGCTGCTGCAGCCGTATTATATTTGAGGCAAAATATAAGTTTGTACTCGCCGTAGGCCTGCATAAGGACCTCCAACTCCATCTTGGTAAAATAAGGTGATCTGTTTGTCCTCAGTTGTCATGGTGACTCGTGGTATCGGGGCTCTATTGATGATGGCTTTTTTATATTGGTTGTGCACGTGCGTAACTCCAGGTTAACCTACTCAGAGTTGATTGAACTAACTCAGATCAGCTGTTCTGAAACCAAATACTCAGAGTCTCCCATCTCAGAGTAGGTCAACTCAGAGTTCAGGGATAGACTCGGAGTATGTTGAACCTGCTTTCTGGAATACCCTCAGTTGTAGAAAAGCAGCACTGTATATGTGGTACATTTAAGTGCAAGCACAATCCATTCCATCCAAAATAAAACTTTAATTGGTAAACCTTCATTAACTGTGCAAGCAATATTTTGATATTTTAATATTATTGTCACACACGTGTCAGAGTTAAGCAGTCCTGTATTAACCATTTGAAAACGCCATTTGAACACTTTTAACAAATGTGTATATATATAATATCATCATCGGCGGTCACACGGGACGAGTATGACGGTCTTCTTCTCAGGGTCGTCTACTTGTGGGTCCGCAGGTGGGCGTAGAGGCCGATCCGGGATCCACATATTCTTGTGCAGTGTGGGCAGGGGAAAGTGGTGGTGGGTTGTGGTCGTGCTGGAGCCTGTTTTTGTCTTTCCTTTCGGAGTTGTCGTTTGGTTTCTGCGACACGGCGGAGTTCCTTTTCGTGATGTGCTGCACCTTCTTGCACCGCTGCCCTCCAGCAGTTCGTGTTCAAGGCGATGCGCTCCCAGTCCCGAGATGTTATTTGGAATTTCTTGAGATTGGTCTTGAGGTTGTCCTTAAAACGTTTCTTTTGCCCGCCCGGGGCTCGCGGACCTCTCTCCAGCTGGGAGTATAACATCTGTTTGGGGAGGCGGGTGTCAGCCATGCGGATGAGATGTCCTGTCCATCGGAGTTGGTGCTGCATTATTAAGGTGGTCATGCTCGGTATCCTGGCTTCCTCCAGAACGCTGATGTTTGTGCGTCTGTCCTCCCATTTGATCCGGAGTATTTTCCTCAAGGTTCTCTGGTGGTGTTGTTCAAGAGCTCTTAGGTGCCTGCTGTAGGTTGTCCATGACTCTGCCCCGTAAAGTAAGGTGGGGAGAACCACAGCTTTGTAAACCAGGAGCTTGGTGTCAACCCGGAGGTCTCGGTCTTCAAAGACTCTTTTCCGGAGTCTGGGATACGCTCCACTGGCACAGCTCAGGCGATGGTTGACCTCGGAGTCAATGTCCGCTTTGGAGGAGAGAAAGCAGCCGAGGTAGGGGAAATGTTGAACATATTCAAGTGCAGTGTTGTCCACATTTATGATGGGCGGAGTAGATGGCTGGTTGGGTGGGGGTTGATGTAGCACCTGGGTCTTCTTGATGTTCACGGTCAGACCTGTATGCCTTAGCGAAGGAGTTCAGGATGCCCTGGAGGTCTTCTGCAGAGTGTGCTGCAATGGCATTATCGTCTGCATACTGGAGCTCCACGACCGTGGTGGTTCTGATCTTGGTTTTGGCTTTGAACCTGTTAAGGTTGAAGAGCCTGCCATCAGTCCTGTACCATATTGGGATTCCGTGTGGTAGTTCTTTGTTGATGAGGTGGAGTATGGCGGCAATGAAGACAGAGAACAGAGTGGGTGCAATAATGCATCCCTGTTTGACCCCTGTCTCTACAGTGAAAGGCTCAGTCAAGGAGCTGTTATTGAGCACTGTGGCTGTCATTCCGTCATGTAATAAACGCAGTATTCTGACGTATTTGTCCGGGCAACCATACCTCAGAAGGATGCTCCATAGGGCCTGGCGATCCACCGTGTCAAAGGCTTTTGTAAGGTCTATGAAAGCCATGAACAAAGGCTGTTTATGCTCACGGCATTTCTCCTGGAGTTGACGTGCTGTAAAAATCATGTCTGCAGTGCCTCTAGATGGGCGAAAACCGCACTGCGATTCTGGGAGAATTTCCTCAGACAGTGGCAGTAGGCGATTGGCAAGAACACGAGCAAGTACTTTGCCAACTGTTGAAAGGAGCGAGATGCCCCTATAGTTTCCGCAATCCGCTTTGTCCCCTTTCTTGAAAATGGTCACTATCAGAGCATCCCTGTGCTCCGAGGGGAGTACTCTTGAGTCTGATGGACATCGTGGATCGTATCAGGCGGTGATCTGTCCAGCAGGCCTCTGAATCCATCATGGCTTTTGTGATGCTCACGTCGCGCTGATCCCTGGCTCTGACAATGACATAGTCAATAAGATGCCATTGCTTAGAGCGAGGGTGTCTCCATGAACCCTTGAGTTTGTTCTTCTGGCGAAAGATGGTATTCGTGATGGTAAGGTCATATTGAGCACATTTGCTAAGAAGCAAAACCCCGTTGGAGTTGATGTTTCCAATGCCTTCCTTTCCAATGGTGCCCTTCCAGAGGTGGTGGTCCCGGCCCACTCTGGCATTGAAATCTCCCAATATAATAATCTTGTCCTCTTTGGGGATTTTTGACAATACATCATCCAGACAGGCATAGAAGGCCTCTTTTTTTTGTCCTCATCGGAAGCAAGGGTAGGTGCATAAGCACTAAGAACTGTTGCCGTCTGGTTGTTGACCAGCACCAGACGGAGGGTCATCAAGCGCTCACTGATTCCCACAGGGAGTTCAGAGAGCTGACTGATCAGTTGGTTCTTGATGGCAAAACCAACCCCATGGATCCTAGGCTCATCTGTGGCCTTTCCTTTCCAAAAGAAAGTGTATCCACCCTTTTCCTCCTTCAGATGACCTTCCTCTGCCCGCCGGGTTTCTGAAAGAGCAGCTATGTCAATCCGGCATCTTCTCAGTTTCCTGGCAATGATGGCGGTTCTCCTCTCCGGCCTATCACTGGTTACACTGTCCATTAGTGTGCGCACATTCCATGCTCCAAAATTCATGTTTCTGTGTTTTTGACCGCATATTGGTGATCCCTCTGAACGCGGTAATCCAGTCGGGAGGTTTGAGGCAGGCTATGTTTAGGGGACCTTTTCTAGCCCCTTCCCCCTCAGGGGTGAGCAGAGTGGATCCTAAAAAGGGCTGCTCAGTCGTGGATGCAGCTACCAAAGAGCTCTATCTGCCTCGGTCCAAGAGCCCAACGATCATCTAACATTCACCGCCTGATGTGCCAGCTTGTGACTAGGGGCTTCCAGACTTCACAATCCTGCCCCCGTTGCCACTTACTGGTCGCCACAGGACTTTAATCCGGGATGTAAGGTGGATTCCCTGAAAAAGACGCCTGTGCGTGACTTTGTTTAAAGTGGGGAGACTGGTGCACAGACAGTCACCACACTGTCCTTGACAGATCGGGGTCAGAGTCCAGTGGCAAGGAGACCAAGACGACTGGTGACCCTTTTCTGCTGCAGCCTTCATCCGCCTTCCCAGCCGTTGTGACGCCACCCATCAGGTCAGCCATCATCCTCCGCCTGGTCCACCGTTGAGGTCTTCACTATTTACCCATAGCTGGAGCTGTTTACCCACAGCCGGGACAGTGGTTGATGGGCAGTAGGGCGTGTCCACACACTGGTGGGCCTACATGCCACATCTCTGGGGCCCACTGCTGCTTCGAGATCCTGCACAAGTTAGCCTGGGACCGCAAGGTGCCAGTTACCGTGTGTGGCCACAAGGAGGCGTGTGCAAGTCTTGGCAATGGAGAGGCTGTGTACCGGCTGAGGAGGCTTACTCACTCGGCTCCTCTTTTCACCCCCGGAAACAGAGGGCTAGCCGGTGGCGGTAGCTGAAAGCAGAAAAGTGGCAAGCAGAGGCAGCATGCAGCATGCACAAACTACAGGCACTACTACTCCAACACTACTGCACTGACGCATCACACGCCCTGTGTGCTGATGGAACACACACATATATAATATATACATACATATATATATATATATATATATATATATATATATATATATATATATATATATATATATATATATATATATATATATATATATATATATATATATATATATATATATATATATATATATATATATATATATCTATATATATATATATATATATATATATATATATATATATAATGTACCGTTTTTTTCCATGTATAATGCGCAAAATTTAACTCATTTATTGTCCTAAAATCTGGGGTGCGCATTATACATGGGTAAAAATATTATTATTTTTAATCATTATTAATTTTTAATAATAAAGATTTTAGAAAATCATGGTTCAACAATTTTTGAAGAAAATCTTGTCACGGATGGAGTGTGGAAAGGAGCGGGGCGACCAAATGCAGCTTGGACCAGGGTTTATTGGAGGAACTCAAAACACAGACTTGGTAAACTAATTGTGATAAATAACTGGAACATCACTCAAATATTGGTGATCCCGTTGAGAGTCTCACATATTTCTTCGCTATCGAGTTTGCTACTGCATGCGCAGTGATACTGACCGGCAGAATAACATCCGGTTGTTCCCAAAGATGATATTTTTTCTGAAATAATTTTACGTTTACGGACTTAAGTAACCCGGCCGGGTCATACCAAAGACTATAAAAATGGGAGCCATTGCCTCCCTGCTTGGCACTCAGCATTAAGGGTTGGAATTGGGGGGGTTAGATCACCAAATGATTCCAGAGCGCGGCGCCGCTGCTGCTCACTGATCCCCTCTCCCCCAAGGGATGGATCAAAATCACACGGGGATGGGTCAAATGCAGAGGACAAATTTCACCACACCCAGATGCGTGTGTGACGATCATTGGGACTTTAAAAAAAAAAAAAGTCAAAATTTGGGTGCCTATTATACATGGGTACAGGCTTTTTTCCAGCATCGACATGCCATGTTCAGGGTGCGTATTATACATGGGGGCGCATTATACATGGAAAAAACGGTAATTAGAAATGAGCAATGGTAGCAAGTACACCTCATTTTTAACATGAACTGTCCCACAATACACAAAAATACTTAAAATTACATACGTCACATGTAATCTAATCTAAAATGTTACATCATGACATACTGTACATACACACACATAACTGTCACTCACCCTCTTGATCACAAGAGGGTGCGTGACAAGCTATGTCAAGTATATGTCCCAGATAACCATTCTATGGCACCAGCCACAGTGGATGTAATTTATTTTTCAAACAGAAAGTTGCATTTCAACTGCCATCACACTCAAACACTCACTGAACAAAAATACGTACTTGAACACCATCTGCTGAGAGTGTGAGTCCTAATAAGTCCTTGTCAGATCTGCAGACGCGTGAGAACCGCATAAAAAAAATGTATGCTTGGACAAACCGGATTCGGTTGAAGTTGGGAAATTGTTAAAATGTAAATAAAAACAAAATACAATGATCTGAAAATCCTTTTCAACCTATATTCAATTGAATACACTACAAAGACAACATATGTGATGCTCAAATAATAATTAACTTGGAATTTCATGGCTGCAACACGTGCAGTAGAAGTTGGGAAAGGGCATGTTTACCACTTCGTTACATCAACTTTCCTTTTAATAACACTCAATAAACGTTTTAGAAGAGAGGAGACTAATTCTCTTAGCTTCTCATGTGGAATTCTTTCCCATTCTTGCTTGATGAACCGCTTCAGTTGTTCACGGGGTCTTCCCTGTCGTATTTTACGCTTCATAATGCACCACACATTTTCAATGGGAGACAGGTCTGGACTGCAAGCTTTTACTTCGAAGCCACGGTGTTGTAACACGTGCAGAATGTGGCTTGGCATTTTCTTGCTGAAATAAGCAGCGGCGTCCATAAAAAAGACGTCGCTTGGATGGCAGCATATGTTGCTCTAAAATCTGTATGTACTTTTCAGCATTTATGTTGCCTTCACAGAAATGTAAGTCACCCATGCCATGGGAACTAATGCCTCCCATACCATCACAGATGCTGGCTTTTGAACTTTGCGTTAATAACAGTCCGGATGGTCTCCTTCCTCTTTGGTCCGGAGGACACGATGTCCAGTGTTTCCAAAAACAATTTGAAAAGTGGACTCATCAGACCACAAAACACTTTTCCATTGTGCATCACTCTATTTTACATGAGCTGGGGCCCAGAGAACCCGGCGGCGTTTCTGGATGTTGTTCATAAACGGCTTTTGCTTTGCATGGTAGAGTTTTAACCTGCACTTACTGATGTAGTGACAAACTGTATTTACTGACAGTAGTTTTCTGAAGTTTTCCTGAGCCCATTTGGTGATATCCTTTACACACTCATGTCGGTTTTTAAGGCAGTGCCGTCTGAGGGATCGAAGGTCACGGTCATTCAGTCTTGGTTTCCGCCCGTGGCGCTTATTTGCAGTGATTTCATCAGATTCTCTGAACCTGTTGATGATATTATGGATCATTGTTGGATTTGGTCCACAATTTGGGAAGCGCGCTATCCGCGCCTCATGGCAAAAGCCACAGTGTTATCCAATTTACTCACTGCGTGCTCGTTTTATTTCTTCAGTTTTAGGAAAAGGCTAAGACACTGAAACAAAATTTAGACTTACACAGGTTGGTTGAGTTCAATCACAATTCTTGTCAAGAAAGCTCTGTTTTCAGGAAAGTACAATACAACGCTGGGCCTTTTGCGCGACCATGCTCAAGAGCAGAAGGTCTCCATTCAGAAGAGGCAATGTGCAAGGTTCTTTGGTCAGCTTATATTCCGTTCCACATGCCAGTGTGGGCCGAGTTTGATGGGTGATGAGTCAGGGGGTGTGGCAAGTTTGCAGGAGAGTTTGATTCTATGGGAGTGGGTGCTAGTTCGGTGAGAGCTGGTTCCGTGGGCGTCGGTGCTGATTATGGGTGATTTGGTGTGTGTGGGGGCCTTAGTTTTCCATCTCGTCTTTCGGCCTTGGCGATCACCTTTGGCCGGGTTCTTGGTTGTTTTTCTCCTGCCGCTCTTCCTTTGGCACCTCTACCGTTTTTATCTCCAAGTGTCTTTCCTGTAAACCATTCTTAAAACATACATCCACTTCGCCCACTTTCTTTCAATTTTGTCATTTTGTACGGAATTATGTGTATGTACTTTTGGCTGTGACATCATCAATTTGTTAATGTTTCCTGACTATGCCAAGTTCTTACTCACCACTTACCAGTTATTTTTTTTTGTTCTTTTGACACTATCTTTCGTTGTTAGGCAAAACATTTCCCTCTGTCCAGAAGGACTATAAGTCGCGTTTTTTTTTCATAGTTTGGGTGGGGGGGGGGGGCGACCTATACTCAGGAGCGACTTATATATGTTTTTTTTCACAAATGTTTACTTGATCATTAACACATCACTTACTTACAAGTATAGTTGACCACTTCACATGTTATTTTTAGTATAGTTGATCACTTCACATGCTTTGATATCTTTATCTTGAACATATTCAAAACATGAAAAATAGAGAGAAAAAATCAAATAAAGTAATTAACACTTTAAAGCGCCATATCCTCTGGACATGTCCTCTGTCACCAGGATGACATAAAGGACGAGAAATTTGATAGATGGATTTAATGATTTGGAGTGACACAAATGGTTTGATAATATTGTTGTTTATGTGATAGTTATTTAAAATACAGTTTATATATCGTTGTATGGGCCTGTGGAATAATTTGAACTGCGGCGCTTCACACGGCATTGTTGACAAAGGACGATCGATGGATTTAATGAATTGGAGTGACACAGATGGTTTTATAAACGTGTTATTTATGTAATGTTTTTTTTTAAATAACTGAATGTTACGTCAGGCCCGTTCTCAGCTCCTCGTTTGAGTTTGTCACGTTAACATACCTATCGTTTAGCTTGTGTTTGCTCGTTCATGTCTGTTCTTGGTGTTGGATTTTGTCGAATAAATTGCCCCCCAAAATGCGATTTATACTCCGGAGCGACTTATATATGTTTTTTTTCACATTTTTGGGCATTTTATGGCTGGTGCGATTTATACTCTGGAGCGATTTATAGTCCGAAAATTACGGTAATCCAAAACAAGCGTCTAGCATTAATCAAAACGTACAATATAATCAAGTACGGAACATTTTTAGACGACTTTGGTAGTGTCCTTGAGTTAGAAAATCATCTGGCATGCATTAAACAGTTACTTAAGAGTCATTAAGCTATTCAGGCAATGTATCAAAAAAGATTGATTTCAAAGTGCACAGAAATACATATCAGATAATAACGTTATAAAAACCTTTGTTATTACCACCTATCAAAAATGTCTAGTTATGTCTTCTTTATTGATTTGGTGTGTAGGTATAAATATATGCTTTTATTGATTTAATATGTGAATATACTTGTCTGCTTATGTACTTTATTCAATGAGGTTTGAGCATATCGGTTTTTGTAGCTAGGCAGGACTTTTTCCATTTCAACCCCATTTGTTCACCGTCGATGTTGAAATCCCTAAATTCCATGCAATTTTGCTTTGAGAAATGTTGTTCTTAAACTGTTGAACTATTTTCTCACGCAGATGTGGACAAAGTGGTGAACCTCGCCCCATCCTTGCTTGTGAATGACTGAGCATGTTTGGGGAGGCTTCTTTTATACCCAATCATGGTACCCACCTGTTCCCAATTAGCCTGATCACATGTGGGATGTTCCAAATAGGTGTTTGATGAGCCTTTCTCAGCTTTCTCAGTATTTTTTGCCGCCTTTCCCAACTTCCACTGGATGTGTTGCAGCCATGAAATTCTATGTTAATTATTATTTGGCGAAAAACAATTAAGTTTATCAGTTTGAACATTAAATATGTTATCTTTGTAGTGTATTCAATTGAATATGGGTTGAGAAGGATTTTCAAATCGTTGTATTTTGTTTTTATTCATATTTTACACAATTTTCCAACTTCAACCGAATACGGTTTATACATAGGTAGACAGTAATCCCTCGTTTTTCGCTGGGGTTACGTTCCGAAAAGAACCCGTGATAGGTGAAATGTGAAGTAGAAACCTTTATTTTTTTTTACCATTATTATAACAGGTATAACATTGAAACCCAAGGACAAAACGTTTTCAAGCCCAAGCATTTGTTTAACAAAGAGAAGTAAACTTTTTCTTCCAGATAACTATAGTAATATAATCATTTTAATCATCAGTATGTATTATATAGTGCGCCTCTGTGGGCTGACTCCGCTCTGTAGTGTCCTTTTCATCTGAAGCCATAACAATGCACAGTGAAAAAAATCTGTGAAGCAGTGAGGCCATGAAAGCTGAACCGTGATATAGCAAGGCATGACTGCATTATTAACTTTGCTCCTCAAACTGTACCTCTGGACGTCCCACATTGAGGTATTGCTGGAGGAAGAGATCAATAATGTAAAGTTTGGTCAATATCTGGTGTCCCCATTTTTGTGTCTGGTCTATTTGCCAAAATAATACTCCTCTACCCTTAATGCACAACGCCATGTTGGAACGGGTGACGTCTTGCTGTTGACGCCCCTTCCACCACAACTTTCTATTGAGTGGCCAGATTGCTTGCCTATGGATTGAAATTGTTTTTTTTCACTAAGTGACTTTAATATTTTCACTACATGATTTTGATAAGCCGCCATATGTGAGAAAATGTTCACTGTACGCCAGGCAGGACACCGAGCAAGCTCCTCACCAATGCTGTCGTGCTCCTGCTTCCTTGTTCGGCTTGAGATGTCAACTACGGCCACACAGTAGATAACATCTGGTTCTAACGACTCGGAGTAATTCTCCCAATTTAGCAGCATCAATATTGACAAAGGTTCGTAAATATGTCATTGAAAAGCCGCCGGACAAAAAAAAATAAGCTGATTGGCTGCAAGCTCGTAGGTGCCGCTATCGCAGCGCCGCCACTCTCTTGTTTGTTCGGCGTGGCCGATGTTGTGGACACCAGACTTTCCATTATTGCTCCCTGTCCCCAACAAGACCCCAATGTGGGACCTCCACAGCGACACTTTAAAGCTCCAGGCATTGATTAAAGTTAAAGTTTAAGGTTAAGCCTTCGCTGACAAAAACAGATGCACTTTGTGACATGTTTAACCGTTCAAATTGATTATTTAGGCTTGAACATTGGTGTGAAAAAACACATTCTAAACCTCTGTTCATTTTTCAAAATTTCCATTATTGTTCCCCGTCCCCAACAAGACCCCAACGTGGGACCTCCACAGGGGCACTTTAAAGCTCCAGGCATTGATTAAAGTTAAAGTTTAAGGTTAAGCCTTTGCTGACAAAAACAGATGCACTTTGTGACATGTTTAACCGTTCAAATTGATTATTTAGGCTTGAACCTTGGTGTGAAAAAACACATTCTAAACCTCTGTTCATTTTTCAAAATTTCCAGACAGATGAAAAAGGTTGACTAAAATTTCTTGAAAAGATTTATCGTGTCAAAATCTTGAAACCATCTAGAACAGACAGACTATACAGCAAGCAACCTATGGGACAGAACAAGGAATCAGCCCAACAGAAATGTTATTTCTAGTGACGTTGAAATAGCCCTCATCATTAGCTTGCACCAATCAATTTGGTAGCTCAAAAAAACACCTTACCCAGAATGCACAGCGCTACACGGAGATCTGCAAGTGACGTATTTATAGTGGATATTGTTCTTCATTTTCCTTATTTTAACCTTACAGAATAAGTGTTGCAAAAAGTTAAGACGCAAACAAAACACCCATAGGGAGTTAAATACAAATTAAACGTTGAGATCATCATTTTGGCTTGGCCCTCGGCAAACGTTCCAGCTTGGCCCCTTTACAAAGTTTATTGCCCACCATTATCTAAGTCAAAACTGTACAACTTTTGGGGCATTGCTACTACAATGTACTACCACCATAGCTAGACTACAGCTTTCCCCCCAAATCTTTGATGTGCACTAGCAATAGCAATAACTGTGTGTAAAATAAACAAATGTATTCATCATGTTTGTAATGTCCATCAAATCCAATAAATCGTATTGGATGTTTAATGTCAGATTTACAGTTGATTTGTACCAGTCACTCCAGTTTCAAGTCTCTGTAATCTATTATTCATACCCATACAGGACCTTAGGCCTGACCATTGGAGTGGTGCTGTTGCTAGCTTTTGTGGAGCGGCCATCTTCCCTTTCTATAACCTCTGACTCTCGATATCGCTCTCCACCCTGGGAGCCTCCTTGCGGTTTCACTGAGAGCATTGAGATAGTCTGTCTTATCATCTTCACTCTTGATCTTGCTGTTAAGGTACATGCAGTCAAACATTTCTCACATGACAGCATATAAAATACAGTGGTACTTCTACTTAGGAATTTAATTGGTTCTGCGATCAGGTTTGTAAGTAGAAATGTTTGTAAATAGAAGCAACATTTCTCATAGGAATCAATGTAAAAGCAAATAATGTGTGCCACACTATCCCAAAGGTCACACTTTTGCCCTATTACTCTGTGTAAAACACACCCTAAACCAAACAAGTTTTATTTTTTGCTTTTTCAAACCTTTATAACAAAAAATAAGTGTCACTTTATTCTTGACCGCCTAACTTTGCTTGGGGCTGGGGGAACCTGTTCTAGTTTTCTACACTTGGTAAAAATACCCCTGAGAAGTCAGAAAAAGTCAGGCTAGTAAATTATTGTATGCTTCCACATGCTCCCTGCAATGTGGTCACGTGCTCGTCATTACTTTTTGGTAGAATTAATGAGTTTTCCCACTGTGTGGGTGGTTATTGAACACACCTCGCGCAGAACGCGAGTGAGAATTACAAAAAAGAAAACAAAAGGAATCGGGCGTGTTTTTATTGAAAACAAGCTAGTATTGTCTGCCGCACGGCAACAGCTTCTACCTTTCACTCATTGCGCGCACACTCCTGCAACAAGGGATACAGATTTTCACAATGTATACTTTGTCATGAGCCCGACCATATACATGCATTCGTCATGCTCCTTTATGATTTTGAGTTTCATATCTACTTAAAGTCTTAGGAGACATACTCAACTACACTACTTGTTCTATACACTGCTAACAGCAAGGGGACAAGACTGGGATGTCGGTTCGGAAGTCGAAAACTGGTTCGTAAGTAGATACAAAAAATATTAAGGCTCCTTTTCGTATATGCAAAAAAATCGCAAGGCTCATTTCGTATCTCAAAACGTTTGTAAGTATATGCGTTCGTAATTAGAGGTACCACTGTAAGTATAATCATGCTTCTCTTTTTTTGGTTCACTCTCAGAGCTACTTAATTGGCTGGGATGAGTTTAGAAAGAACAAATGGCTGATGAGCTATACCATTGTCACTTCCGTCTCCATCATTGACTGGGTGTTGTCAATCAGCATGGTCTGTGATGAGGTGAGAACGAGTTTCTTCATACTTCCTGTTTTGCATTTACTGCTAATGAGCTTGAGCACCTTTCTCGGGGCAAGATCACAATGGATAGAGAGCTGGTTTTCATGGTTATTCCACCCATGCCGTTCTGGTAATGGTGAACATATTTTTTGCTCTATAGCAGTGGTTCTTAACCTGGGTTCGATCGAACCCAAGGGGTTCGGTGAGTCGGTCTCAGGGGTTCGGCAGAGCCTCCACCGCCGAGGTCCGAACACCCCTGATTTATCGTGTAAATTCATGATGACGCATATCTGAACTCGTCTTGCAAAGGCAACAGCAGAAGTCATACTGATTTGTAGGTATGTAATTTGTTGTGAGTTCATGCATTGTGTTGGTTATGTTGTTTGAACAAGGTGATGTTCATGCACGGCTCATTTTGTGCACCAGTAAAAAAACATCTGTCTTGAATTTGAAAATAATTATTTTATTTTTCACTTAAGAGGGGTTTGGTGAATGCGCATATGAAACTGGTGGGGTTCGGTACCCCCAACAAGGTTAAGAACCACTGTTCTAGAGCAAGACAATAAATAGCAGCTTGATAGTTTGCCCCTTAGTGTGTACAACCTAAAGCATTTGTACCGTAATTTTCGGACTATAAGTCGCACCGGAGTATAAGTCGCACCAGCCATAAAATGCCCAAAAAAGTGAAAAAAAACGTATATATATGTATATATATATATATATATATATATATATATATATATATATATATATATATATATATATATATATATATATATATATAAGTCGCTCCTGAGTATAAGTCGCCCCCCCACCCAAACTATGAAAAAAACGCGACTTATAGTCAGAAAATTACGGTAGTTGGCGGCAAACTGTACTCTGTTAAAGTGCTCTTGCTTCGAAACACACTGTTCCTGGCTCCACTCACACATTTGAAGTCCTGTTCATCCAGTTTATTTACCATATATTTTTTTCCTCAGTGCAGTGTCATCCATATCAAGGCTGCTTCAGAAGTCACAAAAGGCTTTAATGAAATTCACTCGTTTTCCCTTGGCTGAAATGAAATGGTCATTTTTCTTGCAGATCAAACATTCCAGAACCATGGGTTTCAGATGTTGACCATATTCTCATTGGCGAAGAACCAGTACTATCTGGAAATGAAATTCAGTACAAGTTTATTCAAAGCTAAAATTATCAATATTTTCAGTGAACCTTCTCTAATGTTAAACAATCCAGAATTATCTCAACTGTTCACTACCGGCGGCACTGCTAATCAAATATAATCAGCCCAATATTTATTGGATATTTATGTGTTTATTAGAAGTGAATGGCTAATTTTTCAAATGAATCAGATAGTCACACCATTTTTTCTACTTTGTTCTTTTTATAGATCTTGTCATCCATAAAACTAATTAGACAATGGGTGACTACCTAAAGGGGACAGAACCCAATTTGGGTGGATTAAGTTCCCCATCCCACACACATACACACTAGTTATTTTTGACAATATTTGGTTGGCATACGAGCAATCTTTGTCTAAATTGTTTACGTTGTAATCTTTACAGGTTACAGTGAATGGTAGGCAAACAGCTGATGCGTCTAGGCAAGTAGCGATGTTTAAAATTACAAATCTGCTACAGCGCCGTCACTTAACAGTGAGCGATAATGGCGTAGTAGATGCAATTATACTTTCCGAAATAGCGAGTGCCAACCAGTCAGATAAGATGCTGCCAACGTTAAAAAACCATGAGACATCCATTCTTAAAAATGCCTTAGTTTTTATATTTTGTTTACCTTGTGAGCGCTTGAGGAACCAGGAATACATCCGCTCTCCATTCTTAAAAACGGCTTAGTTTTTATATTTTGTTTACATTGTGAGCACTAATTTAGAATTTAAAAGAATGAGTAATGCTATATGTGTACAGCGGAAGTATGTCGTGATTTCGACTGACAGCAAACTATTTATACACATCAATGTCCTGCAAAATATTTGTCATCAACTAATTGTGAATTTAAGAAAATATCCTGGCATCTTTTTTCCTTTTTGAAAGCGGGTGTTCAACGTGAATAAGTAACATATTGAAATTATATTTGGGATGTTTTGCAGTTCAAATTAAGTTACTGGATAAAGGCTTTCAAGGAGGGGACTTGGTGACTTCTTGCTAAGGAACAATCTAAAACATTATTTAGCATGCAAAAGACATTAAATAATAAAACATCATTAAATCAAATCATCTTTTTTGGGAGGTGACCTTAAATCTTCCCTGTAATTGTGAAACGTGCCGACTCTTTCCATTCTTCCTCAATTGTGATTGTTCGGATTATTGTTAATGGTCAACAGTCAAATTATTAAGATCTTTTTTTTTTCTTTATTCTTTCTGTTTCTTATAAATGGCTTCTCGAACACAGCCTACGTTGTTGCACAGCGGGCACTGGACTTATTTTCATAGTAAATAATTCATATAAAGGGGGTGGGATTTAATAAGTTTTACTTCTTAATAGTAAAATAATAATGATACATTTTATTTGTAAGGCACTCAAGGTCGCCGAACATACATAAAATAGCAGGCACAATTAAAAGAAAAAAAAGAGAGTCTAAAAACAAAGAACATCTGCAGCAGAGTAATAAAATTAGACAAATGCCTGCCTAAACAGGTGGGATATGAAATGAATGGAGTCAATGTTTCTGATGTCCGGGGGGAGGGAATTCCAGAGGCAAGGGGCAGCGCAACCGAAGGCTCTGGCCCCCATAGTTGACAGATGAAATGGGGGGACAGTGAGGGTGATACTGGAGGCAGACCTGAGAGACTGGGTCGGAATGTGTACGTGAAAGAGGTCTGACAGGTATGGAGGGGTGAGGTTATGGATAGCCTCGAATGTGTTGAGGATTTTATAATCAATGCGCTGTTTTATGGGTATCCAGTAAAGTTGGTATAGAACGGGAGTGATATGATGGTAGACAGGGGTTCCGGTGACAATGCGAGCAGTAGCATTCTGGACCAGTTGCAATTTAAGGAGGAGTTTGTGAGGGAGACCGACAAGGATGGAGTTACAATAATCCAGATGAGAGGTGACAAGAGAGTGGACTAGGATAGCAGCACTGTGTGGGGAGAGTAATGAACGGAGGCGATTAATGTTACGGAGGTGAAAATAGGCAGAACGGATAGTGTTGTTTATGTGGGTGCTGAATGATAGCGTCCTATCGAGGACGACACCCAGGCTCTTTGCCTGAGGGGAAGGGGAAACTGAGGAGGTGTCAATGGTGAGTGTAAAACAGGGTTGTTTGTCGAGAGAAGCTTTGGAACCTATGAGGACTACCTCAGTTTTGTCACTGTTTAGTTTAAGGACGTTTGAGGTGAACCAGGATTTAATTTCTTGAAGGCACACACTGAAGGAGGAGGTGAAAACCTGGAAGGGGGTTTTGAAGAGACGTAGAGCTGGGTGTCGTCCGCGTAACAGTGAAAATTAATGTTATATTTACGGAAAATCGGACCAAGTAGGAGGAGATAAATGAAAAATAGGAGGGGACCAAGAACAGAACCCTGGGGAACACCAGAGGACGCGGGGGAGGGGTGACATGTGAATGATTTTAACTGGATAAATTGAGAAAGTCGGGAGAGATAAGAGTGAAACCAGTGCAGGGGTGTGTCAACCAGTCCAATAGAGGCTAGTCTTCCTCGGAGGATGGAGTGAGAGATGGTGTCAAAAGCTGCACTTAAATCAAGAAGAAGGAGTATGGATATGAGACCAGAGTCGGCTGCAATCAGGAGATCATTGGTGATTTTAATAAGGGCTGTTTCTGTACTATGTCGAGGGCGAAAAACTGGACTGGAATTGTTCATATAGATTATTATTAGTGAGGTGGGTGGTGATCTGTGATGCAACGACTTTTTCAAGAATTTGAGAGAAATGGCAGGTTGGAGATGGGACGGAAGTTACTGAGTATATTGGGGTCTAAGCCAGGTTTTTTAAGAGTTGGTGTGAATGTAGCAGATTTGAAAGATAGAGGGACAGAACCATTCTCACGTTTTCGAATATACCTATTTATGTTTACCATTATTTATCATTATTATTTATTATTATGTTATTTATCTGTTTGTACAGAGGCTATTCGAAATAAATGAAATCAATCTTGGACAGAGGTCTTCAAGAACATCTCCACTTAAAATCAAGTCTATGAAGCCTATAAAGTCTATAAAGCATTGTAGTGGTTAACTCTGGCCACTTAATGGCAGAGTTGCTCTTGCTGACACATAGAGCGGTGACATAAACTGTAAGGCCAGCCCAAATGGGAGCACAACGGAGAGTGTAGTTGTGGAGTAATGGAGGAAGAAGTCCGAGAGCAAGACAAAATGGCAAAACGGAAACAATCGACTTTCAAGTAGCTTACAATTGAACAAACTATTGCTCTTCGTGAGTGCTGTAGAGCAAAACAAAGGAGCGAATTTAGAGGAGATGGCTGTGAGTACGCAACAGATACGAAGTGTGAGTGGCAATTGGAGTTTGCAAAACGGAAGCGATCGTCTTTCAAGCATCTTATAATCAGGCAAACTAGTGGGAGGCAGTTCACATCCAAACAGCAGCTCTGGGAGGCTATTTTGACATCATGCAAAGGAATGTAAGCAGAAACTCTCAAAAAAACTCACAATTTCAATGTATACATGAATCGTAAAGGTAATATCAAAGAGTTGTGTTAACAATAGGGGTGTAAATCACGGGTTTTGTCACGATACGATATCATATCGATACAAAGAACTACGATACGATATTTGCAGATATCTTAAAGCCTGCTGCGATTCAGTCACGATATATCACGATATAGTGCTCTACGATCAATTTTTTTTTTAAAATAAAAAATATAGAACAATATCCTGATTTATAACAATTCATACGCAAAATCAACAAGGTACTGCAAACTCTTTATTTAGGGAATTACAAGAGTATTGTAGTATACAAAGTGCTTATTTTAACACTGAACTTTGATGTCGTGTTTTTTCTTTAAATGTGCGGCGAGATTTGTGGTCCCTGAATATTTGATCACCGCATGGCAGGATTTACAAACTGCACGTGTCTTGTCTGTTGAGCCATCTTTTCTTTGGAATCCAAAGTGCTTCCAAACGAACGACTTGAAGCCTAAAGGTCAAACACGGCGATATAAATCGATGTTTACGTTTAGCATCGATGCCAATAAATCGTAAAGCATTATATCGATTAATCGATGTGTATCGATGAATCGTTACACCCCTAGTTAACAACACAATATTAACATGTAACTTGGCCTGTTAGGATGTTTTTGATTGAACGAGCTGATGATTCAATGAATGTGATCTCTTAATGCTATAATTCAACAAATCACCATTTCCATTTTTTTACAACCTATAACATGTTTTGAAACGCTGATGTGCATTTGGAATAGTGCATTTTGGGTTTTCTTTATTTTTGACAATGTACTGTTTTCATTGTGAGGTTTGTTCAAAAGAAATTGATTTATACTGAAGAACTTATCCTAGACTTCCACAAACACAGTAAAAACACATCCCCACCGATCATCAATGGGACCTGCATCGAAAGGGTCACTTATTCAATCTCCTGGGCGTGCACATCTCCGATGGACCTCCTGGACTGTCAACGGTATGGTGGTGGTGAAGAAAGCCCAACACCCATTCCAGCGGGGACATTTTACTAAACAACCATTAATAGCATTCTTCCATACTACATTCCAGTGTGGTATGGTGGGTGCACCATTGGTAACATGAGAGCAATGATGCAGAGTGATTAATGCTGCTCAGAAATTCACTGCCTGCCCTCTCCCAGGAAGACATTGGAACCTCCCACAACCTCAGCAGAGCAACTAACATTGCCACGGACTCAACACACCCCGGACACCATATTTTCGAACTATTGCTCGCAGGTCGACGCTACAGAGCTCACAAAACCCGCATAGACTCAAGGACAGCTTTTTCCCTAGACCAGGGGTGTCCAAATGTTTTGCAAGGAGGGCCAGATTTGATAAAGTGAAGGGACCCTGGGGCCAATAGTTTTTTCGGACATTTTTTAACTACAAGAATTTCATGCAAGTACACACTGTTATAAAACAATATTCATTGGCCCAGTTTTCTTTATTTTTTAAATGACAGAATAACCAAATATAAGCCACTCAGGCAGATGTGAACAAAAAACACAAATTCTGCCTTTCATTCATATCTGAAGTGTCAGATAACATTGAACACACTGTGTGAAATACCTTCAATTTACATGAGTTTAAAATTATTTTTGCCTCATGAACATTTTAAACAGGAGTTATAAGTAATGTAAAGTTGTCTGTTATTATTAAAACTTAAAACAAGAGAATTTTGCTCTTGTCATATACAATATCTTTCAGAAAGTAATAGTTTGTCACGTCTACATGTTCATAACAACAGTATTAACATGGCCACTTCGTAATATTCAAGATTCAAGAGTTTTTATTCGCCATGTTTGAGCGTGCCAAACAAGGAATTTGACTTTGGTAAATCACAGCCTCTGTTCAACATTTAGGTGACTAAATGTTCAAGATGGCAGCGCGCGCACACGCAGTGACCTCTCTCTGTCCAGCCCGAACGGTGTTTTGTTCGTTGAATGAGTGTTTATCCGACAGTTTGCGCTATATTCTGACTGTCTGCTGTATGCACACTTGCTCCATTTTTGCTCCTCTTATTTATTAGGTTATTTGTTTATTTATTATTTATTCATCACTCTTATTTATTCATTGTTTGTGCTTTCTTGTTTTTATTTTTTGTGTTGTTTACTTGTATGTATGTTGTGTACTATGTCTTGTCACCGTGGGATAATGGGAACGTAATTTCGATTTCTTTGTGTGTCTTGGCATGTTAAGAAATTGCCAATAAAGCAGACTTTGACTTTTTTTTTTACTTTGACTAACACACTCAGGACATGTGAAAAATATTTTATATTAAGTAATATTTACTTTTGATTTACCGTTTTGGCCCGAATATAAGACGATGTTTTCTGCATTGAAATAAGACTGAAAAAGTGGGGGTCGTTTTAGATTCGGGCCCTAGACATTCACAACGCTAGAGGGCGCAGATACCTTCAAAGTGAATGCTGAACTTGACTCCCCAGGCCAAAGCGAACCCGTCACGAAGAAAAATAAAATAAATGCTAAAAATAGCGGAAGCACAAAGAAAAACAGAATAAATAAATATAGCGGTAGCACGAAGAAGAAAAATAAAAAATACCAGTAAGAAAGAAAAGACAAGAAAATAAAAGAAGTGATAAGAGAAAATGGAGAAACGTAGCGACAATCTAGTGCGTCGAAGATCGGCCAGGTTAACCGGCAGCTGAGGAGAAAATATGACGCAAACTTCAAGATGATAGTGATAAATGAGGCAGAGTCTTCAAACAATTGCCAAGCGGCTGTGAAATATGGTGTCACAGAGTGCAATGTACGGAGATGGAGAGCTAAAAAAGATCACCTAAAAAAGGCTCACAGTCAGAGAAAAGCTTTCCATATGTCATTGAAGATTTGTTCTTTAATGATATCATAACAGTAGCCTAACATTAGCTTACATGTAACATCATGTTACTTTCTAAACCCACATGCTTGTAAAAGTAAAAACGTAGCTTTGAGTTTTTTTGTTTCGATGTGCTACTTTAATGTTCTTAGCGCCGCGACCTCCATAGCTGATCATATCTTGACAGAGAATATACAAAACATAAAGATGCCGTCACGGCAGGGGAATGCTCGCGAGTCGCCGAGGCTAACGTTGCCCGGCCAGCTGGCCGGCCGCTCCCCGTCATATACATATATATAAAAAAAAAAATTCCCAACGGATTTACACGATTCACAAAAATGATACTTCCGACGGAAAAAAACACGGAAATCCAGGGCTCCGTGGAAAATTATCATCCCTGTAATAATACAATCTATTCAGGGTTGGCGGGTCGGATTAAACGATTAGTTTGGCATGGCCTAGAACCATGACGTATTCTGTTGTATGAATGGCAACAGATGAATACACAGGTTGTTTCTTTTGCCATCCAAGTGAAGAGAAGTTATTTGTTATGCCTCAAACTATATGCCACAAGAATTGATAGAACAATAATAATTTAAATGACAATACAATAATAGTAGTATATAAAATAATGCTGGAATATATATTTTGCAAATGCCGAACCATGAATTTGTTTGGTTCCACTGTAATGTAGTTAGAACACTGAATTATTCTATACTTTGTATAGTGTAGAGGTCTGTCAAAAAACGTTTGAATTTTTATTTTTGTCAAAGAAAAATCTATTTTACAGACTGAAAAATAAAAGATACTTAGTAATACAACAAAATCCTCCGGTGAAAAAGCTATTTAGATAAAGATATATGAATTAGAGAAACCAACATATTAAGTAATATTTTATTTCTTCTATCATTGGTCAGAAAATGAGAGTCAGAAGATTTTGTCGACCATTCTTCCTCTTGCAAAACTCATCCCTGATGAAAAAAACACTGAAGTGCATCAGGAGAACTCTGCCAGAGATTGCAAGGTATTGACTTTATTCACATTAAACGACATCAAGTTTTGTTAGCAACCAAGCTTATGACCAGCCTCGGTTTTCGAACGTCCCGGTTATCGAACAAATCGGTAATCGAACAAAAAATTAGAGATTTTTTTGCTTCGGATATCGGACGGAATTCGGTTGTCGACCCTCGCATGGTGAGCCAAGAGGACCTGCATGCCAACTGACTCCGTTCGTTATTACGTTCTGGTTACTCTGAGGATTGCATCAACTCTAATCATGGCTCCAAAGGAAGCAAGTGGGAGCAGTAAAGCCATCCTAAAACACAAAGATGCTCCTAAAGCAATGCGACAGTGAGCGCCCGGCCCGCTGTGGTTCCGCGATCGGACCAAATTAAGTTCCCTGTGCACTGAGGTCCACTTAAATTTTGGAAAGTCCATTAGGACTTTAAAAATATTTTCTAAATTTTAGCGACCGCTCAGTCACAATAATGCGACCAGCACGGTCGGCGGCGCGCTACGGTTGTTTTTATTAGTGGCGTAAATTTAAATGCTGACATAGTTTTTACATGTAGACCAATCATGCCAATGTTCAGCCCACTTTAGTGTCCCCTAATTTCATATTCTACAAATGCAATATTGATCAGAATGCTATTTTAGACAGGTGGGAGCACATAGAACATAATTTCAAGAAAGTTTTAAACTTGACTTTACCTTTAGGTTTTTTTAATGACTATAACAAGTTTCCTTTTTCTGCAGTGTCATTTTGCTGTTGGCACTTCATCTCTGTCTGTTTACTATGATTGGCATGTTGTTGTTTCCTAAAACTGAGGTGAGTTATTGTAAGTATATTCCACTAAACTCATCACACCACTCCCTTGTCTTATGTGACAATCCCCAACCATTGACATAGCACCATAGAAATGTTGGAATCCTGCAATTTTTTCTTTACACCTGCCTCACGAGACGTTAGTCACCAATGGCGTTTCCTATCACCAATCCTCGTCGCCACACACGCCTTGTGTGCGGGGACATTTGTTGATTGTCAATGGCACCGGACCCATTGGCTCGGAGTGTCTGACATGTTTGATCATTTTGGCTGGCTGCGCCATCGACGCTTGGTGGGCTGCTATTATCTATGGTGCGTGTGCTTTTTATACACCAAATATGGCTGTGTCCTCCAAATAAACTCCTGAACTTAATTGTGGAAAGTGCTGACATGGTCATCGACGTCGTAAACCGAGGACCCCCTGTAAATCGTATCACTTTACAGAGATACATACTTTGACATACACAAATGAACAAGTGGAGGCACCTAAAAGTTTAGTCAAATTTATTTATATAGCTATTAATCACAGGTGAAATAAATTCAGACATCCCTTGATCTTAACCACCAGGAGGGCAAGGATAAACAAAGATGGAAACAAATTAGAAGGGACCGCAGATAGGAGGATGCCCCTTTCAGTGCGACCAGATTGCAGTGGATGCTAAATAGGCAATGTTAATTACATAATGTAATACAAAACAATGTGATAAAGTAGTGTAAAAGTCCATTCAAGGAAATGACGCGCTGCATGAAAGAGCCTACAAACTAAAACTTCTTTCAAATTCTGCTGAACCTTTTGCATAGTTTTTATTCATTATATTAGTTATTCGTTTTACTGATTCATGACTGTCCCAGGTGACATCGAGTCAAAAGCAGATTACACCCTGAACTGGTCACCAGCCAGTCGCAGGGCACATTTAGAAACAAACAACCAGTTTCACCCATATCATATATGATATCATATCGATACAAAGACGCACGATACGATATTTGCGGATATCTTAAAGCCTGCTGTGATTCATTCATGATACATCATGATATAGTGCTCTACGATCGACATAGAACAATATCCTGATTTATAACAATTCATACGCAAAATCAACAAGGTACTGCAAACTCTTTATTTAGGAAATTACAAAGTGCTTCCAAACGAATGACTTGAAGCCTAAAGGCGAGCGAATTTCCTCGTCTTCTTGGACACTAGCCATGGCATCAGCCCAGGAGCCGCGTAGTTGTCGTCTCCCCTTTCACGTGCCTGCTCTGCTCACAACACAACACGCCGCTCCCGGAAAGAGGAAGCAAGCAACAATGAACTGGATTTCAAAATAAAGTCGCGTCTAATGTCCGAGGTCAAAAACGGGCGATATAGATTGATGTTTACGTTTAGCATTGATGCCAACAAATCGTAGAGCGATTAATCGATGTGTATCGTTACACCCCTGTGACTATTATGAGCTTTAGTAGGAATGCACGCTAAGTGACCTGCGTCAAAGGTCTCTAAACCCTTTCTCTCATTCTGCCATGTGACTCAGAGATTACACAAAGCAAGGACGCTGTTTGGACCATCTGCATTGTATGAAAACCCAATCAATCAGAATTTAAATTAAATTCTTTCGACATTTTGCTCATCAAAAACAAGTTGTAATGAACGTGAACCTTTAATGCATTTTATTCAGAAGGTTACTTTGAACCCCGAGGCTTAAATGGCGGCGCGGGGTATTTATGGATTTTTACGGCCTCCAGGGGGCGCTCTCGCAGGAAGCAAGTCGCTCTTGCTTCTTCTTCTTCTTCTTCTTCTTCTTCTTCTTATTTCTTCTTTGTTTGTCAGCGAGACAGACGAAGAAGAAATAATAAGAAGAAATAATGCGCCGAAGAAGACGTGCTAGTTTGTGTTTTGAACATTTCGCGCATCTTGCACACACCCTCATGGAAAACACACGAAGAAATGCATTTGATGCAGCTTTTAAGTTAAAAGCAATCGATTTGGCTGTCAAATAGGGAAATAGAGCTTAAATGGCGGCGCGGCGTATTTGTGGATTTTTACGGCCTCCGGGGCGCTCTAGCAGGAAGCAAGAGCCAGACAGACGAAGAAGAGATAATGCGCCGAAGAAGACGTGCTAGTTTGTCAAGACGGTTGTGTCACCCTTTTCTTTATTTCGTGGTCCCGTCTACACTGGAGCTATACGTGTCGCTCGCTAGTTTAATGTAATTTAGCGCTTCGTGCATGAATAAAATTACCATGAACAGACCCTCATTACACTCGAAGAAATGCATAAAAGCGACGACGAAAGAGAGACTGAGTGAGGCGAAGGATATCTAACGCTATTCCAATCGGACGCTGAGGAGGAAGGCTTCGCCATTGCACAGGAGGAAGATGAAGACGATGAAGCTCTTTTTTTTACTTTTACTGGTTATGTTTTTTAACGAGCCCTGTTGGTGCTGTACTACCGTGTTGCTGCTGTGTTACCGCCGCGTCTCAGTGACTTTTACCGGGTATGTTTTAAATCCAGCCCTATTAGTCTTGTGTTACTTCCGTGTTGCTGCGGTATTACTGCCGCGGCACGGGCAGTGTTTGGAAAGAAATGTTAATGTATGTTATTAAAACTTTAAAAAAGCTTTCTGTGTCCAGTCTTTCTTTGTTAATAACTCGCGTTGGAAAGAAATGTTAAGGTATGTTATTAAAACTTTAAAAAAGCTTTCTGTGTCCAGTCTTTCTTTGTTAATAACTCGCGTGCACACTTCCGTGTTGCTGCGGTACTACTGCTGTGTCACAGGCAATGTTTAGAAAGACATGTTAAAGTATGTTATTAAAACTTTAAAAAGGCTTTCTGTGAACGGTCTTTCTTTGTAAAAGAACGCGTGTGCACGTGCGGCTTATAGTCCGGTGCGGCTTATATAAAAAAAAAACTAAAATATCCCCCAATGTTAGCTGGTGCGGTTTATAGTCCGGTGCGGCTAATAGTCCGGAATTTACGGTAGGCATTAACTCTCTGTGTGCCCAACAAATCCTAACGTCAGATTCTGTTAGCCGGAATTCAGTTACCACCTTTGGTAGTAGCTTTTTAACAAAGGCCAACGCATCTCTCGCTTACTTCAGGAACCTAATACAACCTTTGTCGTAGCTATATGCTGCTCAACTACCACAACCCTCTTTTCCAGCTGCAGCAGTTGTGCGCTCACAGCCTCAATTAAAGATTCCAGTCTTGTGAACAATTCCTTAGTTTACCCTCCATGCATTTAGCCACAGCAACCGTGCCTTTACTAAGCCTTTGCTGTCTGTCTTTGTGGTGTTGGGCATATTTTTACAGAATACTAATCAAAGTTTGTTTATTGAGTTGGGTTAGTAAGCAGAGATCAAACTTTGCGTCTCACATGGACATGGCATATTTTGCACCCAAACGCATAATTGCCATGTATTTTTTTCTTATTTATATCCCTAATAACCAGGAAATCAAGAGAAAAAAAAATCTGAGAATTTCCTAGTCTGACCTCTAAATGGGTAATGAGTTTCAGGGTTGGGGTTCCTTGGGCAATGTAGAGCTCTGTCAGCCTTTTGAGCTCTTTCCCTTCATGGAACACCTTTCACATATGCTCATGATACACAATAAATGCCTCATTTTGTTATTAACGCTCTCCTTCTTTGGTTCAGGATCCACTTAAGAATGAAGAGTGGAAACTGTATTTTCGAAACCTTTCTACTTCACTTACTTCGCTGCTAGTGCTGCTCACTACAGCAAACAACCCAGATGGTATTTCAGTCAACACTGTCCTCTTCACGCATTACTGTTTTTAGTTAGTGAGTTGCCATATTTATTTTTTATTAATTACAAATATTCTGATTTTGTGCAGTGATGATTCCTGCTTACTCCCTAAACAGGGGATATGCCATTTTCTTTGTCTCCTTCAGTGTTATTGGTAAGATGTATTGTCATTGTCTATTTCAGTTCAATATTTACCTGTTTCTTGAAACAAAATTTGTGTTTCCTCATGTAATGTCTAATTATCTGTTTCCTTCCAGGAACATATTGCTTGATGAATTTACTGACAGCCATTATCTACAACCAGTTCAGAGGATATTTGCTAGTAAGTCGCACTTACACTGTATGATCTACTTCTCCCGAAAGGACAGAATGGAATATTTGAGGCCCTCACAATCCTCAAAGTTGCCCAGTTTATATGACCCGTAGCTCCAATTCAGGTGAAGTTGGGAGAATTTTTAATCTATAATTAAAACCAGAATCTAATAATTTGCAAATCATATCCAACCCATATTCAATTTAATTCACTGCCAAGACAAAATATTTAATGTTCGAACTGATATGCTTTGTTTTTGGAAAATATTGCAAAAACACTTCGAGCGAACCGCTGTCCAAGATCTGGTGCAGTCAGACATTCCATGGAGTAAGTCAGGGATGGGCAATGAATTATTCAAATGTTCAGAGTTAGAAATCGAAAATGTTGTCAAGAGTCATGCCAACATGCTAACTACAATACATTCCTTCTTTCCCTCCACTGTACAAAAAAGTAGAATTTTGCAAACATTGAGTTGGCAAAAGTGGTAGTTTTTCATTCTTTTATTTTAATAGTAGTTTGGATCACCAGAGAATTAACTGGAATCAGTAAATACATTATCTCGCCCACATGTGGAACACAGGTGGGTGGGTGTAGTTGTTGTAATGGCGGCAGTTCGGGCCTTGCGTTCAGCACATTTTCTCTTTCGAGTTTCGGCTGCACGAGCTCCAGTCGTGAGCCTGCATTGCCAGCTTGGGCCGTCCAGAGCATGCATCTCCCAGCTATTGGCGTCGATGCTGAGGTCTCTGAGGTAAGCTTTCAGGCTGTCTTTAAAGCGTTTCTTCTGTCCTCCCACTGTCCGTTTGCCCTGGCACAATTTGCTGTATAACAGCTGTTTCAGCAGTCAGGCATCCTCATGACATGTTCAGCCCATCTGACCTGTGTTGTCTGTAAGAGGGTGTAGATGCTGGGCATAAACCATTGCTGGTGCATTTGCCGATGCCATGCTTCCCAAAGATTCCTTCCCAGCTCTGATGGTCTGTCCCCACTCTGGCGTCCCAGAGAATCAATAGCTTCTCTGATTGTGAGACTGCTGCAATGAGGGCATCCAGTTCTTTGTAGGACTTGTCGGTGACATCATCTGGGTTTAGGGCACCTTTTCTAGCCCCTAGACTGAATCCTATAAAAGGGATGCTCAAACACCCAAGGGGCTGCCGAACTCCACTCTACCGGTGTAGAGAGCGACCACATGTCCTGAGCCGCCTGTGTGTAGGTCTGTGACTGTCCGCTCCCAATGTATCCGCACCTGCTGATTCGCCACACGCCCATTGCCACGGGACTTGTGAAGGTTGCACAGGATGGTTTGGGATGGTCATGATTTGTGCTAGACTTGGATTAAAGCAGTCTTTCTCAAATAGTGGGGCGCACATGGAGTTACGGTATTTTTGCACCAAACAAGAGCACACAGCACAGAGCAGGAGATGTAAAAGTTCAACGAACAAACTCTTCAGCAACACACTGAAAAAATATTTGTCAGGGATGAAAAGAAAGGCGGAGAGGGACGCAGATAATGAGACAAACGTAAGTCACCCGAAAGCCAAGACAAGGAAATATGACAAAGCGTATGTAGCGCTTGGCTTCACTGTTACTACGGTGACGAGGAAAGACCGGTATGTTTACTGTGTCTAAAAATGTTGGCAGCGGACAGCATGAAGCCAAATAAATTAAGGCGGCACTTAAAGACATTACACCTCTATCACGCTGATAAGCCGCTTGAGTTTTTTCAGCGAAAACATGCTAAATATTGCCAACAATCGTTCCGCTTTGTGAGTGCTACTTCAGTAAACCAGTGAGCACTTTTAGCATTATATAAAGTGGCATACCAAATTGCTCAGTGAGAAAAAAAACCCAGCACAATCAATTTTTTATTTTTGTTTTGTTGGTCAAATTGTTTGTCATATTGTGCTCTGAGTTAATGTTGCTGATGAATTTGATTCATTATTATTTATTGATTTCATTTAATTATATTTTTAAATATCAAATGGTCAAAGAATGTACCTAGATCCAGTGTTTACAGTTTAAATAAAGATGTGATTTTTTTTAAAAAATGTTTCGGACAAATTGATGCACTTTAAGTCTTCTCTGTTACAGACAAAAGATGTATATAATATAATATAATATAATATAATATAATATAATATAATATAATATAATATAATATAATATAATATAATATAATATAATATAATATAATATAATATAATATAATAAATATAATATAATATAATATAATATAATATAATATAATATAATATAATATAATATAATACAGTGCTTCTCAAATAGTGGGGCGCGCCCCCCTTGGGGGGCGCGGTGCTATATCTGGGGGGGCGCGTGTGACTCTGGGGAACAGGCTTTTTTTTTGGCAGTACTAGAATAAAGTGTAATTGCGAATCTTCACAGCAGGGGGCAGTGGCGCTCTCATTGTTACTTCTGTGACGTTTGCGACAGTGCAACATTTTACGACTTACAAGACAAGTTAGGATAGTCACGGTGGGGAAGGGGGGGCGCGAATAGTTTTCTTCTTGCTAGGGGGGGGCGTAACAGAAAATAATTGAGAAGCACTGATATAATATAATATAATATAATATAATATAATATAATATACCGTAATTTCCGGACTATAAGTCGCGTTTTTTTTCATAGTTTGGGTGGGGGGGGCGACTTATACTCAGGAGCGACTTATATATGTTTTCTTTCACAAATTTTTACTTGATCATTAACAGATCACTTACTTACAAGTATAGTTGACCACTTCACATATTATTTTTAGTATAGTTGATCACTTCACATGCTTTGATACCTTTATCTTGAACATATTCAAAACATGAAAAATAGAGAGGAAAAATCAAATAAAGTAATTAACACTTTAAAGCGCCATATCCTCTGGACATGTCCTCTGTCACTAGGATGACATAAAGGATGAGAAATTTGATCGATGGATTTAATGATTTGGAGGGACACAAATGGTTTGGTAATATTGTTGTTTATGTGATAGTTATTTAAAATATAATTTATATATCATTGTATGGGCCTGTGGAATAATTTGAACTGTGGCGCGGCACACGGCATTGTTGACAAAGGACGATCGATGGATTTAATGAATTGGAGTGACACAGATGGTTTTATAAACGTGTTATTTATGTGATAGTTATTTTTAAATAACTGAATGTTACGTCAGGCCCGTTCTCAGCTCCTCGTTTGTGTTTGCCACGTTAGCATAACATATCGTTAAGCCTGTTGTTGCTCGTTCATGTCTGTTCTTGGTGTTGGATTTTGTCTAATAAATTGCCCCCCAAAATGTGATTTATACTCCGGAGTAATATAATATAATATAATATAATATAATATAATATAATATAATATAATATAATATAATATAATATAATATAATATAATATAATATAATATAATATAATATAATATAATATAATAAAGTTATTCATTATTGTAAATTGATCTATATAACTTTCTTTTTTCTTTTCTTTAATGTTAACAAGGATACAAGGTTATGCAGAGGTGTACCTATAATAATTTTATAGAAAAATGATACTATATATTTACAGTGGCGGCGGAGAGTTAGGGGGGGCGCGAAACATTTACATCTTCCTGGGGGGGAGCGTAACAGAAAATAATTGAGAAGCACTGGATTAAAGTGAGAGAGAGTTGCACAAAACGTCAGCCTCACTCTCATCCGAGACCATCCAGTGCCATGGCAAAGTCAAGACAACCGGAGACAGAAACGGATGCAGTGGATGGCCGTGATGTTGTACGTGTCCTACCACGCCCTATGCGCTCCACAACGCATTGCTGGTAATTGCCTTTAAGCACACTGACTACAGAAGTAGTTCATCCACGCTGTCCTCCAAATCCAGACTTCACATGCTGGGTGGACAGAGCCCTGTCAGTGAGAGATCCCAGATCTGTAACTTCCGACATATCTTCCAGCATGCTCGCAACATAGTGGAGACTCGTGGCGGTGGAAGCGTCCAACTTCCGTCCATGATAACGACTAGCCCGTATCATGCCACTACCATAATGATGATGAACTACACGTTTGTCAAACTGCACACACATGTACCCACATGCAGACACAAAAGGGGACCGGGGCAAAACAGGAGCAGGCTTGGGGGACTTTAAGTGAGGAACTTGGCATATTTGGTATGTTTGTAGTTTTTTCTTTCTTTCAGTATTTGGACTTTACGATGATGCAACATTTTTTACATTACCATATTGCGGATTGTCAGCCACTCCATGCCGAAACTTTTCTTTCCCCTTTCATCAGAGGTGTGTTGCCTTAAAAAAAATGAAAAAGTGTGTTGTTTGTGCGTCCTGCTGATGTGAACAATTGTCTGGAAGTTGTGTAACAATTTATTTATGTTATGCTTATTTTACATTGTTGTTCAATAAATATTAAGTTAAATGAAGTACTGGTCTATGTTGTTCTACACTATGCAACTCTTGACATTTGTTAAAAAATCTGAATTATTTTACATCATTGAACGTTTTTGAAAAAGTAATGCAAAAACTACTTTCTCTAGTAATTACTTACATTTAAAAAGTAATTCAATTATTAATTAAATTACTTTTTGAAATGGTAACTAGTAACTGTAACAAGACTGGAGCTTATCTCAGCCGTCATCGGGGAGTAGGCGGGGGACACCCTGAACGGGTTGCCAGCCAATCGCAGGTCACACAGAGACAAACAACCATTCGCACTTGTACTCACACCTAGGGACAATTTGGAGTGCTCAATTGGCCTACCAAGCATGTTTTTGGGATGTGGGAGGAAACCGGAGTGCCCAGAGAAAACCCACGCGGGCACGGGGAGAACATGCAAACTCCACACAGGGAGGGCCGGAGGTGGAATCGAACCCGCACCCTCCTAACTGTGAGGCGGACCTGCTACCCTGTGCTCCACCGAGCCGCCGGATACAAACTAAGTTTTAGTAAAAGTTTTTTTATTTGTTTCGGGAGGTCGAATCACAAACAATCAGCCACCAGAGTGCAATAGTGAGCGAACATGAGCCAAGTCATAAGTCTACACTCCTATTAAAGGTATAGTGCATGTTAAACAAAAGGATTTGTATCTAACAAGGAATGTTGTGTTTACATATTTATCTGGAGGAGCCTTGGGGCAAGAATGCGCGTCTACTAATCTTCTCTCCACTCTTTGAACCAGTAAAACAGTCTCAAAGGGCTTCACATAGACAAAAAATTGAGAGTTATTCTCAAAGCATCCCGATCTTAAGCTCCCAAAAGGGCAAGGAAAAACTAAAAAAAAAACCTGCCAGGGGAAAATGAGAAACCTTGAGAAGGGACCACAGATCGAAGGATCCCCCTTTCAGGATCACCAGGTTGAAATGGATGCAGAGAGGGCACAAATGATACATAATATGAAAATCAATGAAAAAGTGGATGTCCAAGTCAAAGCGAAGCGCTGCCGGAGGAGCCCTCAATTGTCCTGGCAGTGTCTTCGAGGAGGTTGAGTTGCAGTTCCCCCATCCTGAATTGGTCCATGAGAATCCAGATAGCCGCTGTCAGCTTGGGTGCCACCTAACCACCTCCCCGGCCGGGGAGGGGGTGGAGAGGGTGGAGAGAGAGAAACTCCAGCCGAATCGCCCACTACAAATTAGTTAAAGGCCATATCATAGAAATGTGTCTTTAAACGTGTCTTAAATGTTTCTACTGAGGTAGCAGTCCTAATATCCATTGGTAGAGCATTCCAAAGCTCTGGAGCCCAAATAGAAAATGCCTTAGACCCTGCAGACATTTTCTTGGCCCTCGGTGTCGCTAAAAGAGTAGCGTTTTGCGAACGAAGGTTACGCAACGGAACATAAGGAACAACTAGGTCGACGAGATATGAAGGCGCTAAGCCATGCAGTGATTTATAGGTTAATAGAAGAACCTTGAAGTCACATCTTAAATGGACCGGAAGCCAATGTAAGTTGGCTAATATTGGGGTAATGTGATCAAATTTTCTTGTCCGTGAGAGCAGCCTTGCAGCAGCATTTTGTACTAACTGTAGACTTTTGATGCGGGATTTAGGAAGAGCAGAGAGTAATACATTACAGTAGTCCAGGCGCGACGTGACGAACGCATGTATAATAGTTTCCGGATCACCGATCGAGAGGATCGGACGAATCTTTGCAATATTACGAAGGTGAAAAAACGCAAATCTGGTTATATTCTTAATGTGCTTTTGAAAGGAGAGAGTTTGGTCAAATATTACCCCAAGATTAGTTACAGTATCGCTCTGAGTGATAGTACGGTTATCTATAGTTATAGCGGTTTCCTTGAAAAATTGTTGATAACGAATTGGACCAATTATCAACATCTCAGTTTTATCTGGGTTAAGACGAAGGAAGTTGAGAGACATCCATTGCTTCATCTCCGCAAGGCACGCCTCAAGATTACAACAATCCCGCGGATCTGTCATCGATAACGGCATATATAATTGGGTGTCATCCGCGTAGCATTGAAAACTAATATTATATTTACGTATTATGTCCCCAAGCGGAATCGTAAATATTAAATAGAATTGGTCCGAGTACCGATCCCTGTGGGACACCACACGTAACATTATAGAGCTCCGAGGACGCATTGCCATGGACCACTCGGTGCGTCCTCTTTGATGGATAGGAATGGAACCAGCCTAGTGCTGACCCTGAAATTATAACACAACTTTTAAGACGCCCTAATAAAATATTGAAGTCTACAGTGTCGAAGGCAGCACTAAGATCGAGTAGTAACAGTACAGATGAAGTGTTTGAATCCATAGCTATGAGGAGATCGTTAGTCACTTTAGCAAGTGCTGTCTCAATGGAATGATTAGCTCTAAAACCAGACCAGACTGCGCTACTACTTTCTCAAGAAGTTTTGGGATGAATGGGAGGTTTGAAACTGGCCTATAATTACTGAGACAGTCCGGGTCAAGATTTGGTCGCTTAAGTAACGGTTTAATGGTAGCGGTTTTAAAGGCTTTTGGCACTATCCCAGAGGAGACAGAAAGATTGATTATATTTAAGACGGACGGTCCTAAAATGTGAAATAGTTCTATAAGTAGTTTGGCTGGAAGAGGGTCGAGTAAACATGTTGTTTGTTTAGCCGCTCTAACCAAATGTTTAAGCCTTTCAAGGGACACGCTTTTAGAATTTGAGAGGGTTGTTGCATGATCATCAGCGTTGGTAAACGGCGGGCTCGACTAAGCGATTGGAGTGGTATTCTTGATCTCGTCCCTAATTGATTCAATCTTTTGAGCAAAGAATTTCATGAATTTGTCAGCTGAGTGGAAGGAACTATCGGGGGTCGGCTGGCGTAGAGTCAGCTTTGCCACTGTATCAAATAGGTGTTTAGGATTGTTTTTATTGAGATTAATAACTTGCGAAAAATACCGAGTTTTTGCTAAGATAAGCGCATCTTTATATTTCAGGATGCAATCCTGCCATGCCTGATGGAAAACCTCAAGTTTGGTTAGACGCCATCTGCGCTCATGCTTTCTACATAATTGCTTAAGCGTACGCGTTTCATCTGTGAACCACGGAGTAGGCAATCTACGGCGAGTTTTCAGACGTAACGGCGCCACAGAGTCAATGGCATTTAACAATGTCACATTGAATTCATTTGTAAGATTATCAATAGAGCCGGTGTATGCGGGAAATATGGCGGTTGCCGCTGACAGTAACTCAGATAGCGCAGTTCCAGTCATGGAGTTAAAATTACGGCTCCTATAATTCTGATTGCTCTCTTGTCTTTGACAAGGAACATTTATTAAGTAATGATCAGACAGAACAGTAGTGTATGGCAGTACTGCTATATTTGAGGTTGCAAGTCTCGGGATAATACCAGATCTATGGTATTTCCATTCTTATGCGTTGCTGCCTGTACGACTTGCGTAAAACCAAACCTATCAGTTAAAGTCTGAAACGCCAAAGTAAGTGGCTCTGATGGTAAATTCATGTGGATGTTGAAATCACCCATGATAATTATATTATCCGGATTGGTTACTAGATCAGCCACGAATTCTGAAAATTCATCCAGGAAGCCAGAGTAAGCCCCAGGTGGACGGTAAATAACAGCAAGATAAAATGACGGTAAAGCAGTGGATCGGACAGTGAGAACTTCAAATTTTTTAAATACGTTGATCGAACGAGGCCTAAATCTAAGCTCGGAATTTGAGATGAGGGCAACACCCCCACCCTTTTTTCGAGGACGCGCCACATGCGAGCTCACAAAATTTGGAGGCGAGGCCTCGTTAAGCGGCAGCAGTTCATTAGGTTTTAACCAGGTCTCGCAGAGACCAAAAACGTTTAGATGATGTTCCGTGATGAGGTCATTAACGAGAACTGCTTTCGTATGAAGCGATCTAATATTCATAAAACCGAGTTTAAGTGTAATCGGTCGATCAGGGTGCGTATCTATCGACGGATATTTAAACGAGATGCGAGTAAGATTGTGTTCTCTAGGCCTGACATCACCTCTCGAATGTTTGTTTGCGCGGTGGGACGATACGACCGTGGGAATCTGATAGTAAATACACAATTACACAATTATCTGAAACAAGCACCGTTTCATCAGCAAAACTGGTCAGGGTGGAGTGATTGGATTTGTCTACTACCCCAATACAAAGTGTGTTTATGTGTACTCTAGCACTATTCAAACTGTCACGCTCTAGTCTACACGAGGAGCTATGTGCATGTTGGAAGTCTAGCCTAGCGCTAGTTAACTTTAGCTTAACAGACTCCAAACCCATCCTGACAGGTGGTCTAATCACCTGTGCCCCGGCCTGCTCTAAAGTGACCTGTCATGAGTGGCTCTAACAGTAATCTATATTCCTAGAAAGAGTGAAGGCGCCTTCACGGTTAGGCTGAAGGCCGTCCTTCCTCAGCATGTCTGGGCGGCCCCAAAAGGAGGGCCAGTTATCTATAAAATGCAGTCCCTGCTTTTTACAGAACCCAGCCATCCATCGATTAAGGGAGACTAATCTACTAAACCTCTCATCAGTGCCTCTCCCAGGCAGGTGGCCAGAGACAAATACTCGATGCCGACTCATCTTTCTGGCGAGATCACAAGTCCTCGCTATGTTTTTCTTTGTGATCTCTGATTGCCTCATCCTAACATCATTGGAGCCGACGTGTATCACTATGTCCGAGTAGCTAGTGTTTTTGGAGCTACGCTGTTGACTAGACCTATTGCGAGTCAGCTCCCTAAGATTAGCTTCTATGTCGGGTGCTCTGCCCCCAGGAATACACATTACCGTGGCTGGATTTTTAAGCGTAATATTTCGGGTAATGGAGTCACCTATGAGCAAAGTGCGAGGGCCAGTAGACCGAGATGACTTTGGACGGCTATGCGTTTTACCTGGCTCATCGCGATTAGCAAGCTGCTTGGGGCTAATGCTAACTGGGCTAGCGGGCTGACTACAGTCCGCGTCTGTATCCGCCACATCTACTGTTATCGCGCAATTCTGCTCTAACTGGCGGACACGTCCCTCTAGCAGGGACAACCTCTCTCAGAGAAGGGTGCAGTTGGTGCACGAAGCCGTACAAACCTCTTGATCCGCAGCCATACTTTGTGTCCGATGATCGACGGTAGACAAACGGCCACGAAGCTTCCGCTCTCTCAGGCACTCCGGCTGTGAAGTAAAAAGATCGAACAGTGTAATAAAAATATTCAAACTTACTTTAGAATCAGGGAGATGAGTTCCACGCTGGAGAAAACAAGATCGTCCAAGCTGTGGCTGGAAGCTCTGCTCTGCTCTCAGAGCAATAGGCGCAATAGGTCCAAGGAAAGAAAGAGAGTATATACTTTATATAAAGTATAAGCTACAAAACAAACTGACAAATAACAAATTTTCAAATCAGACTAGTAAAAACTGTTCAAATATTTTAAAATTATGATTTTAACAGTGAAGACAATTTACAGTTTTAGTAATAACATGAATTTGATGCACAATTTGTCTTTGCGGCCCACATAAAATATCTGTCTCACGACTCATCCTCGGTTGCTGTATTGTGTCTTTGTTACCATGGTTTCTGTTTGCGTTGCCCCTCCCCTCCTGTGTTCCTCCTCAATCAATGTAACCACAGTCGCCTGCCTCGTGTTTCGTGTTTTGTATTTAAGTCCTGTCTGCCCCTCACTCCGTTGTCGGATCATTAATGTCTTCACGTCTCGTCTCGTCTGTCGTCGTTCCTGTTTTATCTTGTCTTTTTGTTCAGTTAGTCTTGCCCCTAGTTGAGCTTCTTATAGTTTGTCTTTGAATTCTCCAATAAACCCTGGTCCAAGCTGCATTTGGTCGCCCTGCTCCATTCCATCCGTGACAGAATGATCCGACCATCACAGCGACCAGCGCTTGGACCTCCTTCCACCACCAGTTCCCGTCAGCGACGCCCAATCCACGTCCGTCGTCCAAGCTTGTTCCAGCGCCATGAGCTCCGTGGCCGCCATCAGTTCGTTCCTGCCACGCTGGACCCACGGCCGCCATCGGAGTGCTTCTGGCGCCAGCGGCTCCGCAGCCGCCGTTGGATTTCACTCCAGCGCCATCGGAGAGCCTCCCGGCGCCATCAGACTCGCGGCCGCCATCGGGGTTCAACACAGCGTCGCAGGCCCCGCGGGCGTCTCCAGATTTCAAGCCAGCTGCGCTGGACCCGCGATCGTCCCTGGCCCCACTCCCACTGCTGCGGCGCGTGGTGGCTCTTGCTGCTGCCACAGCTCCGCCTTCCGAATGCCGCTGATCGTGGTGCGGACTTCCAAATGCCGCCGATTGCGGCTCTGACTTTCCGAGTTTCCGCCAAGCGCGGTTCCGTTCCCCGAGTTTCTGCCGAGCGTGGTTCCGTTCCCCAAGTTTCCGCCGAGTGCGGTTTTGTCCCCGAGTTGCTGCCGTTTGCGGTTCTGTCCCCGAGTTGCCGCCGTTTGGGGTTCATGTCCCCAGAGTTGCCGCTGATTGCGGTTCTGTCCCCGAATTGCCGCCGATTGCGGTTCATGTCCCCAGAGTTGCCGCCGATTGCAGTTCACGTCCCCAGAGTTGCCGCAGATTCCGGTTCATGTCCCTAGAGTTGCCGCCGATTGCGGTTCATGTCCCCTGAGTTGCCGCCGATTGCGGATCATGTCCCCTGAGTTGCCGCCGATTGCGGTTCATGTCCCCAGAGGTGCCGCCGATTGCGGTTCATGTCCCCAGAGGTGCCGCCGATTGCGGTTCATGTCCCCAGAGTTGCCGCCGATTGCGGTTCATGTCCCCAGAGTTGCCGCCTATTGCGGTTCATGTCCCCAGAGTTGCCGCCTATTGCGGTTAGAACTTTGCAATGGCCAGTGAGGTCATTTGAACTGGTGCGCTTCCCCCCCGGCCCCCCGCTCGCCACTTGGGGTTTTTGTTTTTTTGGGACGTCGGGAGCCGTCCCTTGTCGGGGGGTACTGTCACGACTCATCATCAATGCTGTATTGTGTCTTTAATACCATGGTTTCTGTTCGCATTGCCCCTCCCCACCTGTTACCTCAATCAATGTAACCACAGTCACCCGCCTCGTGTTTCGTGTTGTGTATTTAAGTCCCGTCTGCCCCTCACTCCGTTGTCGGATCATTAATGTCTTCACGTCTCGTCTCGTCTGTCGTCGTCCTTCCTGTTTTTATCTTGTCTTTTTGTTCAGTTAGTCTTGTCCGTAGTAGAGCTTCTTATGGAGGATATGCACTGACGTCACAGATCGGGGCGGCCATTATTGTTTGGGTGGCAAAAAGCCTCGTCCGCTGCCACTAGACTCGTGAGGATGGCGGCCTGGGTGGGTGTATTGAATGATTATTTCGTCCAGTTGGACCAAGAAAACCGCAAGAGATACATTGAAAAGTTGAAAAAATATAACATTTGTATTGATCCGCTGTGGAAGCCAAGTAAGAACGCCACCAGCTCAAGCGTAGCAGAAGCTGGGACAGCAAGCGTTTGGTCCTCTGATAAGGCGACTTTTCCGCCAGTAACATATCCAGACATATACAACTATTTGATAGATTGTTCAAGTCCATATATACCAAGGAAGACCTCAGAGCCTACAAGAGTTTGCAACGATATCGCTACCTGACTGCTGGTCCTGTCCATTCCGTTGAGTCACAGCCAGTGGAGCGAAACGGATGCCAGCCATGGCAGCACATAATATAATAATAATATATTATAATTGTAGATATGTGAACAATCTAATTATTAGAAACTAGCAATTAGACAAACATACTGTCATGAAGCTGTGTAATTATGCATTCCTTAGGTCATGGCCGAGTAGCAGGAAGAAAAAAGCAATATCCGAGCAATAATAATAAACTTTATTACAGGCTCTTGGCCCACAGGGGAAAAAACAAACATCACATACATTAAAATAAATAAAAAGAGTACATTTCAAATGTTAAGAGAGGCACTCTGTCATGATTGGTCCCCAGTTTGCTAGGTTGCCATGGTTTCGGTTCGCGTCGCCCCTCCCCTCCTGTGTTCCCTCAATCAGTGTGATCATTCTCACCTGCCTCTCATTTCCAGTCAGGTATTTAAGTCCTGTCTCTGTGTCACTCCCCTGTCGGTTCATTGCGAATGTCACCCGGTCCCTTTGTCTCACATCTCGGTCAGTATCTGTTGTTGGTTTGGTTGCAAGTTATGTCTGTTACCGAGTCTGTAAGTTCCTGCAATAAACCCTTTTCCAAGCTGCACGTGGTCGCCCTGCTCCATCTTCCACTCCGTTCCTGACACACTCATGCCAGCGTCCTCTGATGGTGGATGTGTACCTTATAGCACTACATCCAGTATACCTCACAGATGAATGTTGCCGTCAATAAAACTAAATTACGTACTTCCCACAAAGTGATCTGAGCAGATGTAAGAATGCTTGCAGCTGTTGCGGCCATGTTCCGCCCTACGAAGCGCCGCCACCCAGCTATCCTTTCTGGTCTGGTCCGCAGGGAACCGATATAACTTCTTGGTATCCCTTTTTTTGAAGCGATAGGCACACCCTATGGCACAACAACTCTTCACCATGGTTCAAGTTGCCTACGTAACAACTCTGCCACGATCTGCAACCGATAAAATGCTAAAAAATGCTCCACTATCAGCCTTGGACCTATTATTGTCCGCCGCTTTTTGCCACCTAAACAAACCGTCGGCCGGTCTGTGACATCACGTGCATACCCTCCATAGTCTGTCTTTGAGTTCTCCAATAAACCCTGGTCCAAGCTGCATTTGGTCACCCTGCTCCGTTTCATCCGTGACAATCTGAGTTTGACACCTGTGCAGTAAAACAATGTAGAAAGTACAGAAGGACAAAAAAAGTACCGTATTTTTCGGAATATAAATCAAGTTTTTTTTTCATAGTTTGGGGGGGCGACTTATACTCAGGAGCGACTTATATGTGTAATAATTCACAAATTTTTACTTGCTCATTATCACATTACTGACTTACTCGTATAGTTGATCACTTCACACGTTATTTTCACTTTAAACCGCTTGAGGGCACACTATGGCTGTGGAATAATTGGAGCCTCACTGACAATGAGTTCCATCCCCTGACTTCTGGAGTCAGGAGATTTTATGATTTGCAGTGACACAGATGGTTCGATAAACTTGTTATTTATGTTATAGTTATTTGATATATAGTTTATTTAGAGTAGCAACGTCAGCGGCACTCCACACACGCGGCGTTGTTTACAGGAAGGACGATGAATTCGATCGATGGATTCAATGATTTGGAGTGACACAGATGATTTGATAAACGTATTATTTATGTTATAGTTATTTGAATAACTGTTAATGTTACGTCAGGCCCGTTCTCAGCTCCTCGTTTGTGTTTATGTCACGTTAGCATTCGGTATCATTTAGCCTGTTTCTGCTGGTTCATGTCTGTACTTGGTGTTGGATTTTGTCAAATAAATTTCCCACAAAATGCGACTTAAACACCTGTACGACTTATATATGTTTTTTCCCCTTTATTGTGCATTTTATGGCTGGTGCGACTTGTACTCCGGAACGACTTTTAGTCCGAAAAATACGGTAATTTTGTAGTTTTTTTGCTGGTCGTTTTTATGGAAAATAATGTTGGATTTTATTTAAGCTTGAACTTCTGACTCCCGGACAAACAAGTTGAACATTTTAATCTTTTAACAGTTAGAATTGGTCATGAAATTTTGAAATAACAATAAAGAAAAATGAGAACCATTTTTAATGTTGTGAAGATGGAAATCCGCTGCTGAAGTGTGACCTTGCGCACTAAGGATACATCACAGCAAGTAAACTACATCATTTGATTCATTGGTTCATTTTAAGCCAAGCCAAGCCAAAATCAATGATCTCTTGACCAGACCAGCATTGGGTCTGACTTGCAAGGATAGCTTATTTCAGCAAGACAATACCAAACCACATTCTGCACATTACAACAGTGTACAAGAGTGTAGTTACTAGACTGGCCTGCTGACAGTCAAGATCTGTCTCCCACTGAAAATCTGTGGTGCATTATGAAGCGTAAAAAACAACGGAGACCCCAGGCTATTGAACTGCTGAAACTGTACATCAAACAAGAATGGGAAATAATTCCACCTAAAAAGCTCAAATTATTAGTGTCCTCAGTTCCCAAACATTTATTGAGCGTTGTTAAAAGAAAAGGCGATTTAACACGGTGGTATACATGAGCCTGTCCCAGTTGCCATTGCGGAAGCATGGTCTGGAGAATCTGAGGTGGACTCTCCAATCTCTGGGGTCGAAGTCACCGAGATAGTTAAAGGCCCCAGGAGTGGATGAGATCTGCCCGGAGTTCTTAAAGGCTCTGGATGTTGTGGGGCTGTCCTTGTCCTGGCTGACATGCCTCTACAACATTGCGTGGACATCGGGGACAGTGCCTCTGGATTGGCAGACTGGGGTGGTGGTCCCCCTTTTCAGAAGGGGGACTGGAGGGTGTCTTCCAACCACAGAGGAATCACACTCAGTCTCCTTGGTAAGGTCTATTCAGGGGTACTGGAGAGGAGGGTCCCTTGGGAGGTCGAATCTCAAATTCAGGTGGAGCAGTGTGGTTTTCGTCCTGGCCGTGGAACAGTGGACCAGCTCTATACCCTTGGCAGGATGCTCGAGGGTACATGGCAGTTTGCTCAACCAGTTCACATGTATTTTGTGGACCTGGAGAAGGTGTTCGACCGCGTCTCTCTGGGAGTTCTGTGGAGGTTGCTTCGGGGAAACGGGACAGTGAACCAACTGATAAGGGCGGTTCAGTCCCTGTATCACGGATGTCGGATTCGTTTCCAGTGACGGTTGGACTCCGCCAAGGCTGCCCTTTTTCACAGATTATGTTTATAACTTTTATGGTCAGAATTTCTAGGCGCAGCCGAGGCGTTCAAGGTGTCTGGTTTGGTGACCTCAGCATTGCATTTCTGCTTTTTTTAGACAATGTGGTGCTGTTGGCTTCTTCAAGCCGTGATCTCCAGCTCTCACTGGAACGGTTCGCACCCGAGTGTGAAGCGGTCGGGATGAGGGTCAGCACCTCCAAATCTGAGACCGTGGTCGTCAGTCGGAAAAGGGTGGAATGCCCTCTCTGGTGAGATTCTGCCCCAAGTGGAGGAGTTCAAGTATCTTGGGGTCTTGTTCACGAGCGAGGGCAGGATGGAGCGTGAGATCGACAGATGCAGCATCTGCTGTGATACAGACTCTGATTTACCGGTTGATCAACGCTCCTACCTTCACCTATGGCCAGACTATGTCTCTCGGCTGGCCTGGGAACGTCTTGGGATCCCCCAGGAGGAGCTGGGCGAAGTGGCTGGGGAGAGGGTAGTCTGAGTGTTAGGGTTGATAGATTATATTGATCGTATGATTATGTTGGAATGTAGACTATATTCATTAACCAGTTGCTGAGGGGAACAAACCTCTTCTGTTTGTTCCCACAACATCGTAAACAAAGTGCTAAGACCTCGGCACTGGTTGACTAGCTGCAGAGGAAGCAATCAAAGTTGTTCTGTTTCCCCCAACGCCGTAAAACACCCCTGCTCTGATTTTTCCAGGGGCCGGGGGTTCACTAAACCTGTCCACTCTCACCCCCACCCTGTTTCTCTCAATAAATATGCCCTTGCAAGAGGTCTAAGTCAGACTGCTGTCAAGCACCTCTGTACCACAAAGGGTGCTGATGGCTTTCTCCACTTGCAGGCGTAAAATGGCCAAACTGTCTCACGTGTGGTTCTTACAAATAAGTTAGAGTAAACAACACTAACATTTTGGTGCCGTGACACGGATTCCAACATACCCGCTACTTACGGACGGAGGATGACGTGCTGCACACTGTCGACAGGCCAACGTCCATTAGGAGGACCTGGTAAAGAAAGACCTGGGAAGAAAATTCTTCGCTGGGCCAGCATCTTAGGTCTGCCTTCGTCTGACGACAGTGGATTGATTGGATCCGGAAGTGCAACGAACCAAGAGACAAGTAAGTAAAAAGCCTAAAAGTTGTGTGATTGTGCTGATGTAATAATAATAATAATAATAATAATAATAATAATAATAATAATAATAATAATAATAATAATAATAATAATAATAATAATAATAATAATAATAATAATAATAATAATAATAATAAAACGCGTAAAACGTTAAAGTGTACGGGAAAATGTACTAGTAAATGGGCAGGACAGAAGTTCTTAGGTCCCATGGAAGGAGGGGGTGTTGTAGAGTCCTCCTCTGGATGAAGTAGCTCTTCTAAAGAGTACTACTTTGCGTTGGCAGGGCTGGGTAACAGGACTGTTGTCGTTAGTTCCCAGAGAAGGAGGCGGTGTTGTAGAGTCCCCCTCTGGATGAAGCAGCTCTTTTTTAAGAGGACTTCGCGTTGGCAGGAAAAACAATAAAAAACTTAGGAAACGGGTAACAGGACTGGTGTCCTGAAGTCCCGGGGAAGGAGGGGGTGATGTAGAGTCCCCCTCTGGATGAGGTATCTCTTCTAAAGAGTCCTTCGCGTTGGCAGGGAAAAAAACTTGTGTAGGTGAGAGTGTGACTGCTAGGATAAATTGACTAAAAAGCAGTACTATCAATAACCCACGGCAATAACACAGGCTAGTACATTGTTGAAAGGCCAATTTAAACCTGCATTGAGGATCCTCAGAGAGAGAAAACAGAAAGAAAAATGTAAAAACCTAAAATACTAAATTAAGAAGGGAAATAAAACTGTAAATCTCCAAATAAAGGAGCTCTTGAAGGAGATGAGAAGTACATGGCAAATAGATTTCTTAGTTGTATGCGATATATGCCAAAGTGGAAGAAAAAGTATGGAGTAGAAAGAAAGTTGAAATGTGCTAGAAAGTGTTGGAAAGTGTCACAGGAGAGAAGAGAACAAATTCAAGAGACAAAAAATTCGAAAGATGAAAAGTGATGAAGCCGCAAGTGTTTGTCAGACCAAAAGACAATGAGGCCACAGTGCCCAGGTGCACTGTTCCAGCCGCAGCTCAAGGGTGCAGAGCAGCAAGAGGAGCTTTCGGCTCCTATGCAAAATATGTATCCAGATTTAAAAGACCTAAAGCCTCCCCCCATATAGTAGCAAAACATTTCATTGTCAGATTATTAGAACTCCTGTCCATACAAGAAGTATGACCAGGGATCAAATTATGTGTGCACACTGAAGTTAAAATTTGCAAATCAAGTGGTAAAGAAATACACATTGCTTCTAGAACAGGGGTGGGCAAACTTTTTGACTCGCGGGCCGAACTGGGTTCTAAATTTGGACCGGAGGGCCGGACCAGGAGCAGATGGACGTAGTGTTTGTGTGAAGTAATACATGCGACCTGTAAAGGTCATTCCATAAAAGATTTTGGCCTTTAGTAGGTAGTAAAGCATGGATATTCCAAACAGGTTTTTTGAAAACAAATGCATTTATTAACAGCATTAAAAAAAAATCACTAAAAAACTGCTACCAGTGATTCTCATAAAATACGACACTGTTATTATGAATAACAGTCTCCATCACTTCAGTGCCTCCAGGTCAGATTAATGAAAGATCTTTATTTTATGAGATCACATCAAACGGCAAACATTCTGACCAAATATATCATCTTGAAGAATCGGTGAAAGCATACGTCCAAATAAAGTAATCAAAACGGCAACACGGTGAGGGGTATCTGAACATCAGAGCAGAGTTTTAACTCACAAACACCTGGTAACAGAGGTGAGGAAATGGGAAACACTTCCTTAAAGTAAGCCTTAAGAACTTTAAAGGTTAAGATTAGTCACAAACAGGTGGTGCATTAATGTCCTTGAGCATCCTGCATTGTTTGAAAATGAAAATGGTCGCTAGTTTCAATCCCTGCTATGTGTACAACTCATATTCAAAATGCATTTTTTTACAACAAACTTGAGAGCCTCCCCTTCATTTACAGTGGGAACAGTGTTGTTGGTCTCCCTTTTTTGCTAGTGCGTCATAGTCTGGAGTAAAATTTGTTGTGGCAAGTCTTAGGCGAGATCCGAGGTGTTGGTCCGTTTACCTCGATCTGTGACGGGTTGATGTTGATGTGGGTGAACGTCACGTCGCGTACGTCGAGCCAAATTGGCCACTCTTTTTTAAACGCTCGGCACTGTGTCCACCTTGCTTTTCCTTGGGCGACTCGTTTTAATGAATAGAAGGATTCCAGGGGAAGGTTTGTGGGTGGCTTTAGCGTAAAACTGTATCTGAAAGCTCAGCGCGCGAATTACAAGAATGCTGTCGTCACAGTCCACGCTCTAAATTCGGGACTGATACAAATAGAGCGCGAGTGCGCCATGTCCGTACTACTGAGTACGTACACGCACTTGTGAGTGTGCACCGAGCTTTCTGACACGGCTTCCGGTAGTAGATACACAGGTGAGCGCTTCCCCATCTACTGGGGAAACGCAGTCATTGCAGGCATAATGACCCGAAAAAATGTTTAATAATACAATTTATTCAGGGTTGGCGGGCCGGATTAAACGGTCCCGGGGGCCGGATGTGGCCCGCGGGCCGTAGTTTGCCCACCCCTGTTCTAGAAGATAAATAGAGAATTGGAATGCGCGGTGCTCGCGTGTGTGGGCGAGGACCGGCTTCGTGATCGATTCCAGGAAATGGCCAGCCTGTGACGAATCATTGATGCCACCCCCATGTGTTAAAATGAAATTGGCTAAACTTGTGTGAAAAGAAATTTAATAGACTGGTATTTTCGATTTGCATCGCAAAACAGAAACAATTTTGAAAAATAAAAAAGAGAGGAAAAGAAAGAAATCTGTTTGTTGGCAGAAACTGGTTCCACACTAGTGCACATTACTGTCTAGCCCTGATGAAAAATTCAAAAGAAAGAGAGAACATGCAAAATTGTGAATTTAAGACATTGCAATGCTAAATTTAAGAGTAAAATTGATTGGTTGTGTTATAAGACTATACAGACTTTTGCATGTGAGTTAAACCCAAGAGATTGAGTTAGTTAAACTTAAAAACGAATAAAAAATTCTGATTAATTTGCTAGCAGTTTTCCGTGTTGTTGTTTTTTTTTATTGGTGGATTGTTCTATCAGGAACCTTCGGAAAAATTAGGATAAACAACGCGTGTTGAGAATGTTGTGTGAAGAGCTTGAAGAGAATGAGACCAATATGTCATGGAAAGCCTCCTTTTTGGAGACTGTGTGTGAGATGAAAATGAGCAAGGATGAATGATTGTCTGGATGAAATCAAAACACAGGTTGAATGGTTGAAGTCGTTGGAGACTACTATAGGAAAATTAGTAGAACAACTGTGAAGAAAGAGTGATTTTGAGCAAGTTAAATGCTAAGAGAAAAAAAAGGGTTGCTTTGAGACTGATAATTACCTAGAGGAAAAAATAGGAAGAGAAAAAAACCTGGAGGACCAGTAACACATGTAAAAGTGTGAACTGAGAAAACAGAGAAGTGTTTTGGAAAGAACGTCAAAGAACGTTGCCATCCTCAAATGGAGGGAGAGTGTAGGACAGGTAGTGGAAGATAGTAATTAATACAACACTTTACGACATATGGATTTTCTAATACATTTGGCGTCATGCCATTAAGTTAAAATTTTCTCAAACTTTTGCTGTAAACAATCAGAAGATGATTGAAAAGTGACTTAAGAAGATATGAAGAAGTGATATAGCTTTTGGAAAGGCACGCATTTAAGTGCTTTCCTGACTAATCAACATTTGTTTGACTGATAAGGAGGAGGAGGAATGAGCAGAGCTTCCTGACAAACTGTGGGCTAAGGAACCATCTGAAACAGGACTTAACGTCCATTCCCCCAGTCCAAATCCAACCAAGATCAGAGATTCTCCTTTAAAACAGGACGCAACAAATGGGATAGCCCCTGTCATAAATGGTCTTTGGCAGGGATGAGAATTTTCCGCGGATCCGCGGATTTCCGTGTTTTTTTCCATCGAAAATATGATTTTCGTGAATCGTGTATACCCGTTGAAAATTATTATTTTATATATATGGGGGGAGCGGCCGGCCAGCTGGCCGGGCAACGTTAGCCTCACCGACTCGCGAGCATTCGCCCGCCTGCCGCGACGGCATCTTTTGGCACTTCAAGGCAAAATTAGTTAAACTGTGAGTACGGAAATCTGCTTGCCTCTGTAAACCTAACTCATTGGCAGTAATGATGCGACAACATCCGCCTTATTTTTGGCAGCATTTTGGCTCTACTTCACTACACATCATTTCTCCTTGTTAACTTAACTTACGCAGAGAACTAGTGTTTTTACACCGCCGCAATGTGAATTTGCGATTGGGTTTTCATCACTTGTGGACGAGTTATTTAGTTAGATAGATCTAGGGCCTAATCAGCAAAAGTTTTCGCCAGCATGAGGATCGTGCCGGGGAAACAGACAAGCCATATTATATATATATATATATATATATATATATATATATATATATGTATATATATATATATATCATTGGCCCCCCAGACTCCTGGTTGGCCCCCCACAGCTCCGGCTACTTTTCAGTGTTTTTTTACATTTGCCATTCTCATCCCTGTCTTTGGTCAGGAGTAATCATTAGGAAGTGCTCAGACTCTCCTTGCAAACATTCCTCTTTGCCCAGTTCAAAATGGCAATAAAACGGATTGGTGAATGATACAAGATTAGTAAAAAGCAGATGAAGAACAGTCCTTGGCAGATAGCATGGTCAGAGCACTCAAACTGAAAGATGTGTCAAATGCAAATTTACTGCCGTTTAATCTTTCTTCCCCACAGGTCAACAACTCCATCAAGCCAGGAGACTGGGTCGACATCAATGTTATAAAAAGGAAAAACTTGGCCAGCCACGGTGCGAGGGACTATTCCAAGTCTTGTTGACTACCCCCACTGCACTGAACGTTGCTGGAAGGCCAAGCTGGATTCACCTCAGGCACTGCAAGTTACAGAGAGTGCTGGACCCTTATTTTCGGAGTGGTGGGGAAGTTCTGACTACAAAGGGATCCATCGTTTAGGGTGGTGCATCTCAATGTCAGTGAAGAATTCACCGATCCCCACTCTGACAGGCGATGGGATGTACCATTGTCTCTGCCAACCTAGTAGTAAGGGGGACTCCACATGCCAGGTTGATCCTCTGCTGCGTTGTGGTTGGGGCATGTTATGGTCTATTGACTCATCCGAATAGACCCATTGACAAAGTCAACCGAAGGAGAAAATCGTCACATGAGGAAAAAACATGAGTAATGGGACCCCAGAAAACCCATATGAAACCAACACTTGGTACCGGTGTGGAGTTCACTGTGAGGTCCTACACAGGAGGGGTGCTATGTGTGTTCCAAACTCCCCCCTTCCTCCACGCAAGTTCACCTGGAGGCCAAAGTGATGAACATTACTGAAGCGGAATGTATGGGAGGAGTTGGATGCCAACACCGTGCTGTCACACTCAGTGATGCTACCCCTACCGCCCGGGACTCACAGAAGGAAACTTGTGATCATATTTTCTGGATTAATCTCAGTGGCCTATACAAAAAGGCCACCTGGATTGAACTACATGTGTTACATCCAAGGAAATGGAACCCACAAATGCATTAAGGACGACTGCCCTCCAGGAGTAAACTGGATGGGAGCTTTGGACGTCACCGCTGAGTGCCAGGATAGGAGGGCTGTTTCAAGTGGTGAGGGCTCTGCGACCAACATGGCTGGTGGCTTTGTGGTCACAAGGTTTGTCCGATGTTGCCCGCCAACTGGACAGGAGTGTGTGCACCAGTGTGGGTAACAGACCACACCTGAAGATACAGCATCATCAGATGACAACGGCACACAACTCTCCTGGACGTCGACGCAGGGCTATTACAACCTTTGAACTACATGGTCCCGCCTGAGGTACGAATGTCCCAGACAGCCATAAAGTATGGTCGGTCAGAGACGAAATCGTTCATGCGCTATTTCCTTGGATCAGAGTTGGAAGACAATCACTCTTCATAGAGACACTAAACTATTGTTTTCAATCTTTTGTGTATCTTTTGCTGATGGACAAAACAGAGATCCTGGCTATTGGACTAATGGTCTTGCAGGAGAGGATAGTTCTGGACTTGATGACTGCAGAGCAAGGTGGCGTGTGCCTCATTATTGGAACTTTCTGTTTCACGTACATACCAGGAAATAATGACACTCAGATCAATGACGCCATGAACTCACTGAGGAACTTACAGCAGGCCATGTCGGAGGACAAGGTCCCACATCAATGAAATTTCTTTTTATGACTACTCTCTGGCGCCTGGTGGCTACTGCTGTTGAATTTTGTGACTCCTGTGTTTGGTATACTGGGATTGTTGTGCTTATTTACGACCTGTGTTATCCCATGTTTGAAGTCTTCTACCGAAGCACAAGTACAAATACAACATCTCAGTTGTGTCGGATGTGATGACTTTAATGCGCTGCGGAAAGAAGATTGCGATAATGCTGTTTAGCTGAACATGTTTTACAGAAACTTGATGATTTTACCATCAAAAGTCAAATCAAATGGATACAATGATGTACTGTTTCTGTGTTTTTTATTTTTGGTTTTTCTATCTTCATTATATTTTCTTGCTTATGTTTGTTGATCAGGGTCACAATCATATGATTAACAGGAGGGAAATATTAGGGTTGATACCGTTTTTTTCCGTGTATAGTGCGCCCCCATGTATAATACGCACGCTAAAAATGGCATGCTGATACTGGAAAAAAGCTTGTACCCATGTATAATACGCACCCAATTTTTATGAATTTTTTAAAATTTTTTATTTAATTTTTATTTTTATTTTTATTTTTATTTTTTTAAGTCCCAATGATCGTCACACACGCAGGGAGGCAATGGGTCCCATTTTTATAGTCTTTGGTATGGTCTTAACTAGGCTGGACGTCATTTTTTTTGTTGGCGTTGATTTCTCCGACTGCCCCTAAACGCACCACCGCGCTCCGTGTGCGCACGGTAAAGAGGCGTGCGGACTGAAAAAGGCCGCTCTGTATGGGAGAGACGTTGAAGAGGAATAAAAACACCCTTGGAAACCAAAACTTGCTCCTCGTCGTGACTCGGAGCCGCAACAAATGTTTCGGATTTGTGTAGGGTACATTGTGACAGACAGCAAATGAGCAGGTGATCAAGCAAGCCTTGTCTGATACGAGAGCATTGCGCTCGTATGGAGCGTGTTTGAAGTGAACAGCAGAGACGAAAGGAACAAGGCAAAGTGTTGTGAAATAAAATATTACCTGTAATATGCATTTTGTTATTTGCTGATTGTATTAAACTATCACATTCATTGTCAGTCAAGAAGAGAAGAGGACTATATTGCTGAAGCCTTCGCTGTATCAAATTGATTTTTTTTCTTCCTCCAGAGTCTTATGTTTGACTCATTGACGTCAAATTGGCGCGCAGCTGCCCCATTGCCTAATTCTTCTGCCACTTCAATGACTTTCTTTCGAAATGCTACAGTATAACTTGCTCTCTTATCCATTTTGATGAAACTGCTAATTAAACCGAACTCTCGCTAATTAGTAAATAGCTGACGTGTCTTGCGCATCCGTTCTGCGCAGCTGACCCATAGTGCGCATGCAGTCATACTGCTTCCGCGCATGCGCAGTCATACTGCTTCCGCATGACGTCCGGTCCGCGATGCAGATTAAAAAACAAACAATAAAAACAACACACCATCAAGGATTGCACCATCGCATCAAACGATGTGTCGTCAATTATGAATTTTACTAAGTGTGTTGGGCAGGATGGCTGAATGCGATGCGCGATTGACAACAAACAAGAAGAAAGGTGAGTTTTATTTCGGGGGAGATTTGTCATGTCTCGTCCCCAGTTTTGCTATGTGTCTAGGTTGCCATAGTTTCTGTTCGCGTCGCCCCTCTCTTCCTGTGTCACCTCAATCGATGTAACGTGTTTTGTATTTAAGTCCTGTCTGCCCCTCGCTCACCGTCGGATCATTGCATGTGTTACTGTCATGATGTCTGTTTGCTTTCTGTTCCTGTCTTTGGTAATGTCACCCTGTCTTTTTGTTCCACGACTTTGTCGGTCAGTCCTGTTGTTGGTTTTGTTGTACCATGACTTTCTTTAAAAAAAAAAAAAAAATTTTAAAAAAAAAATTTAAAAAAAAAAATTTTTTTTTTTTTCTTTGTACCCATGTATCATGCGCACCCCAGATTTTAGGACAATAAATTAGTTAAATTTTGCGCACTATACACGGAAATAAACGGTATGTTGTTAACCAGTTGCTGAGGGGATCAAACTTGTTCTGTTCGTTCCCACAACATGGTAAACAAAGTGCTAAAACCCCTGTACTGGTTGACTAGCTGCTGAGGAAGCAATCAAAGTTGTTCTGTTTCCCCCAACGTCATAAAACACCCCCTGCTCTGATTTGACCAAAGGCCGGGGGTTCACCAAACCTGTCCACTCTCACCCCCACCCTGTTTTCTCTCAATAATTATGCCTTTGCAAGAGGTCTTAGTCAGACTGCTGTCAAGCACCTCTGTACCACACAGGGTCCTGATGGCTTTCTCCGCTTGCAGGCGTAAAATGACCAAACTGTCTCACGTGTGGTTCTTGCAAATAAGTTAGAGTAAGCAACACTAACACTGAGCGTCCCACCTAAAGCTGCTGCCCCCGCGACCCGAAGCGATAGAAGACGGATGGATGGATGGATGGATGGATGGATGGATTTATTTCATCACAAAAGTTTGTTGATGTAAAGAATGTCAAGGTGTGTGACTTTTTCTTAAATGAACACTTTTTGCATTGCTTTAATTTCTGCATTTAATTATGCATTGTCTTTTTTTGCTGCCACGTACGCCCTAGCAATGTGCTCACGTACTCCTCATTGCTTTTTGGTGCAGTTGATGAGTTTTCTGACTGTGTGAGTGGTCTAACACTGAGCGTCCCACCTAAAGATGCTGCCCCCGCGACCCGAAGCGATAGAAGACGGATGGATGGATGGATGGATGGATGGATGGATGGATTTATTTCATCACAAAAGTTTGCTGATGTAACGAATGTCAAGGTGTGTGACTTTTTCTTAAATGAACACATTTTGCATTGCTTTAATTTCTGCATTTAATTATGCATTGTCTTTTTTTTGCTGCCACGTACGCCCTAGCAATGTGCTCACGTACTCCTCATTGCTTTTTGGTGCAGTTGATGAGTTTTCTGACTGTGTGAGTGGTCTTTGAATGCACCCCGACAGGGCACTTTAGCTGCAGAGAGGCAGCAAATCCTTGTGAAATGTTGAAGTACCGTTTTTTTCCGTGTATAGTGCGCAAAATTTAACGAATTTATTGTCCTAAAATCTGGGGTGCGCATTATACATGGGTACAAAAAATTTTAATTTTTTTTTTTTTTTTTTTAGAAAACAAAACCAACAACAGGACTGACCGACAAAGTCGTGGAACAAAAAGACAGGGTGACATTACCAAAGACAGGAACAGAAAGCAAACAGACATCATGACAGTAACACATGCAATGATCCGACGGTGAGCGAGGGGCAGACAGGACTTAAATACAAAACACGTTACATCGATTGAGGTGACACAGGAAGAGAGGGGCGACGCGAACAGAAACTATGGCAACCTAGACACATAGCAAAACTGGGGACGAGACATGACAAATCTCCCCCGAAGTAAAACTTGTAATCACCTTTCTTCTTGTTTGTTGTCAATCGCGCATCGCATTCAGCCATCCTGTCCCAACACACTTAGTCAAAAAAATCCATAATTGACCACACATCGTTTGATGCGATGGTGCAATCCTTGATGGTGTGTTATTGTCAAATATTGTTTGTTTTTTAATCTCCATCGCGGACCGGACGTCATGCAGAAGCAGTATGACTGTGCATGCGCGGAAGCGGTATGACTGCGCATGCGCACTATGGGTCAGCTGCGCAGAACGGATGCGCAAGACACGTCAGCTATTTAATAATTAGCGAGAATTCGGTTTAATTAGCAGTTTCATCAGAATGGATAAGAGAGCAAGTTATACTGTAGCATTTCGAAAGAAAGTCATTGAAGTGGCAGAAGAATTAGGCAGTAGGGCAGCTGCGCGCCAATTTGACGTCAATGAGTCAAACATAAGACTCTGGAGGAAGAAAAAAAATCAATTTGATACAGCGAAGGCTTCAGCAATATAGTCCTCTTCTCTTCTTGACTGACAATGAATGTGATAGTTTAATACAATCAGCAAATAACAAAATGCGTATTACAGGTCGGTCATATTTTATTTCACAACACTTTGCCTTGTTCCTTTCGTCTCTGCTGTTCACTTCAAACACGCTCCATACGAGCGCAATGCTCTCGTATCAGACAAGGCTTGCTCGATCACCTGCTCGTTTGCTGTCTGTCACATTTGTTGCGGCTCCGAGTCACGACGAGGGGCAAGTTTTGGTTTCCAAGGGTGTTTTTATTCCTCTTCAACGTCTCTCCCATACAGAGCCGCCTTTTTCATGTCCGCACGCCTCTTTCCCGTGCGCCTACGGAGCGCGGTGGTGCGTTTACGGGCAGTCGGAGAAATCAACGCCAACAAAAAAAATTACATCCAGCCTAGTTAAGACCATACCAAAGACTATAAAAATGGGACCCATTGCCTCCCTGCGTGTGTGACGATCATTGGGACTTAAAAAAAAAAAAAAAAAATTCATAAAAAAAAATTCATAAAAAAAAATTCATAAAAATTGGGTGCGTATTATACATGGGTACAGGCTTTTTTCCAGCATCAGCATGCCATTTTTAGGGTGCGTATTATACATGGGGGCGCACTATACACGGAAAAAAACGGTAGTCATATAGCCAATTTTCCTGGTCAAAAAAATACATAATCTGGGCCAGTAAGTGAAAAATGAACCATCCACCGTTTACCCTCCGTTTAAATGAGTCAACCATGAGAGCCGTGGCTTTAAAAACAGTTGTACATTGCTATCACTACCAGCTACATCAATGAGAGTTGGACTCATTTATCTGGTCACTTATCAACACAATTGTTTTTCCATTTTCAGTTTTATAAAAAAAAGTGTTTGTGTTCAATAATCCATAGTTGCATGAAGAAGCAAAAGAAAGCAAGTGGTTTGACAGTTTACTCGAAGTGCGTTCTATGACTACTCACACATGAGCACCAATCTGGTACTCTTTTGAGAATGATTCTCAAGAGTACGAGTGTGTGCGTGCATGCACGTGTGTGTGCATGCACGTGTGTGTGCGTAGAATGCTGATGAGATACAAAATAACCAGGAGCCAAGTGAATAAACTATCCTTTTGGGTCCATATACTTGTAAATCTGACTCTTAAGGAGTCAGTGCCTCACCAACCATGAACCTCACTGCACGTCACTGTGAGAACCACGCTAAAATTGTTATGTGCACCCCTGGACATACAGTATACAAATATCAGCTGTCTCTCGGAGGTCAGGCCCATCAGCCAAGAAGAACTCAGAAGGGGGCCCTGTGTGGGAGTTGCTTATATCAAGCTCAGCAAAGCAGTGTTTTTTAAATTTTTTTTATTTATTAACATGGACCGATATCAACAATCACCCGCTGTTTCCTTCAGCTCAAGACCCCTTTGAGTTCTGAGCCTATCGTGTAACCTTGGACCTAAGTGGAAATCCAATTTACACTCATGCTACTGCCGGAGTACAAGTCGCACCAGCCATAAGATGCACAATAAAGGGGAAAAAACATATATATTCCGCACAGGTGTTTAAGTGGCATTTTGGGGGAAATGTATTTGACAAAATCCAACACTAAGTCCAGACATGAACGAGCAACAACAGACTAAACGATAGGTATGCTAACATGACATAAACACAAACGAAGAGCTGAGAACGGGCCTGAAGTAACATTCAGAGTTATTAAAAAAAACTATTACATAAATAACCCGTTTAGAAAACCATCTGTGTCACTCCAATTCATTAAATCCATCGATCGTCCTTTGTCAACAATAAGTGTGCGCCACTGATGGCGCTTGCACTTCAAAATATTCCACAGGCCCATATAACGATATGTAAATTAGATATCAAATAACTATTATATAAGTAATAATACTATCAAACCATCTGTGCACTCTAAATCATTAAATCCATCTATCAAATTCCTTGTCCTTTGCCAACAACGCCGCGCGTGCGCCCTGACGTAAGCCTCGTTGTTATTCCACATATCTAGTATATAACTATATTGTAGCGTTAACAAAGTACAAGGAAATACGTGGGTTTGGTAAACGGCTCTTTATTTAACAAAACAAACTTCCAGGCGTGTGTCTGCGTGGACTTCCAGCCACGGAGGTGGAAGAGAGATCCATAGAATGGGACCGGGCGTGCGTAAAAGCCATGACCGAGCCCCATCCAACGTCCCCGGACAGCCACCCGGCCGAGCGCCGGCCCCCGACTTCTATCCACGGAGGTGAAAGAGAGCTCCGTAGAGTAGGACCGGGCGAGCGTAAAAGCCATAATAGTTTTTCAAACCTTCTGTGTCACTCCAAATCCTTAAATCCTTCTAACTCTTCATCCTCCGTGTCACTTTGAAACAAAGCCTTTAATGATGCCGGTAGTGCGTGGGGCCCTTCGTCGTCTTTGTCATCCCGTGATCAATCTTTGTCCTTTTTGTAAACAACCGCCGCGCCACGCCGCGTCTTGCTGCTGACGTCACTTGAAATTCAAATTACAGTAATCCCTTGCTACATCGCGGTTCCACTTTTTTTTTTTGAACATTTTTGAAAAAAAACACGTAAGTCGCTCCTTGTTATAAGTCGCCCCCCCACCCAAACTATGAAAAAAGCGTGACTTATAGTCCAAAAATTACGGTAGTATGTGTAGTATAGTAGTTTAATGTATTTAATTAGTAGTATAGTAACTTAATGTAATTAGTTACCACATTGAGTATTGATATTCAAATATCTTTTTTGATTGGAAGAGGAGCCTCTAGTCAGATGAAAGCAACCACCGTGTAGTTCTCCCGCAAGACATACGTGGATGTGCTTTTTCATGTTTGGTCTGAACTTAGTATTACAGGTCCTACGGCAGTCGTTCTTAACCTTATTGGCGCTACCGCACCCCACCAGTTTCATATGTCATCAATGTTTATTACTGGTGCACAAAATGAGCCATGCATGAACATCACCTTGTTCAAAGAACGTAACCAACACAATGCATGAACTCAAAACAAATTACATTCCTGCAAATCATTGTGACTTCTGTTGTTGCCTTTGTGAGACCAGTTCAGATATGCGTTGTCACAAATTTACACAATAAATCAGGTGTGTTCGGACCTCCGCAGTGGAGGCTCTCCCGAACCCCTGAGACTGACTTACCGAACCCATAGGGTTCGATCCGACCCAGGTTAAGAACGACTGCCCTACTGAAACAATATAGATGAAAAAATAGATATTTTACTTTTTGGGGGGGCTCAGTATCAAATATTTTACCAGTTAGCCTGTTATGTTTGTCATCCAGATGTCAGTCCAAACATCTATCATTAGAAGGCGTCTGGGAATCCGAGCAGCCTTCCAAGTCCTTAGCTCTCATGATGAAGATAATGCTGCTAGGTAAATGAGCACTCTCAGACACACATAGCAATATACTCTAAATGGTTCATCCCTTAGTAACAGATTTTGTTTTTAAATCGTTAAGCTGATACGGAAGTTTTTGCATACATTATTTACATATGTGATACATTATAACTTGAAACAACTCATCGAAAAAGTAGGGGGCTCTCAAAAGTTTACGTAAGATTTGTACTAAATGTATTATAGTATATATTACTAAATGTAAGTATAGGCATATGATCCTCTTTTCTTTAAGTTACTCTCAGCCTGGAAATATATATTATAAGGTTTTGCCTCACATCCCCTCCAGCAGCATCCCCCATTCATAAGTGAAGGTAATGTACCTCATGAGGTTAAATTTGCAGTGCCACAAAGCCAGTTTTTTTCCTCGCAGCTAGCACAATTTGAAAAAGGGCAATTACGGAGTAATCAATATACAATGTGATATTGTCCGGTGGAAATTAGGCCCGTTTCAATAAATTAATAGTTATAGTTCAGTGTAGGTTGTCAGTACAATTTATGAAAACAAAGATATCATACACTTAGCAAGCCCTTAATTGCAAAACGGTATTGATATTGATTTTATTTTAGGGAACGTGTGCCAATTGATGCTGTGCTCCAAGTGATGTCCAGGATCCAGATGCAGAGCTACTACAGAGAGGCGATCACTACTGTCAGTTCATTGTGGCTACATTTAGTACACTAATTTACTACTTGAACCATGTTCTTTGAATTCAACATAAGTATTCTGTCTGTGATGTACAGTGGTATGAAAAAGTATTTGTCTACACAAATTTTCAGTTTGTTGTTGCATAATTTCCCCATTTGAATGATTGAACAGTTGCAAAAACAAGAAATGAGGCCAAATACCTTTTCAATATTCCGTAGATCTGCTGCTTCTATACAGAAATTGGGGTTACAATGTTTATTTAAAAATAAACTGAACATTACTATAATTAACCAAAACCCCAAATCGGTGTACAGTAAGTTGAAATTTCCCCTTAGGGACACCACTGACTATAATAAATTCAAAAGAAACACAACTGGTCAATCTTCCTGACACTTTTGCCTTATGATTATTTCAGAAGTCTCGTCAATATGAAACTGAAGGCTTCATGAATAGAGAGGAGTTCAAACACATATTTGATGAACTGGATAAAGATCGTATAGAAGAGGTACAACATATCAAACCGAATATTAAAAGGTCGTGGTTGTTGGTTTATTGTTGAAGATTGTAAATAGACCTGTTTTCTTTACAGCACCCATCCGTACCACAGTATAACTCTATGGGACTGCAGAAGCTCCAGGTGATCTTCAGCCACTACTATTTTGCTGTATTTAGCAATGCAGTGGCGATGGCCCATGTGGTGTGCATATGTGTAAGAAAAACACTCACCTTTGTCTTTTTGAACATCCACAGTTAGAAAGCTTTTGTCATGTGCAGTACCAATGTGCAGACCACAAGCTGTTTCCTTAACAAGGAGTTTGGAACCATCCAAAAAGCCTGATTGCGCTATTATGGTGTAAAGGTCATAAGAGGGTAATAGCTACACTGTTAAAACTACATTATTTTCCGCACTATAGGACGCACTTAAATGCTTATAATTTAGTCAAAAAATCACAGTGTGCCTTATAATGCAGAGCACCTTATATATGGATGAATTGATGAATTTGTTGATCCATACTGGTTGTACACAGTGCTCTGCCAAAACGTTTCAGGACGTTTCAGTACGACTAGTAAATTACAAGGTTGCATTGCTTTCAGCATTACAGCAACCGTGGTCAGGGGCGTCACCGAAGTAAGCCACTACTGGTCGATCGCATGACTTTTTTTCTATAGGCTAGAATCCATGGTTGACATACAGGTAAGACTGTCAGGAGGCAATCACAGTGAACCGCACATACGCAATAGACAGTAACCACACCTCCTCACCGCAGCAAGTTCGGCTGCGCATACAAAAAAACGGTGCCAAAGCTAACAACCTAATCAAAGCATTAGGCATAAACCCACGCACTTGCTTTTTTCTTTTAAACTAAATAAAGTTTATGGTCATAAAAAATGAGTGGGGTTGCTGGACCAAGTAAGAAGCCAAACCGTATCACTTTCATACGGAATGGGAGTTGGACTTTTTTTTACCTCATTGACTGGGTTGACATTCCCTTTAGCACAGCTCCATCTAGTGGGTGCATAACACAACCCTAGTCAACCCCAGTTTGATGCAGTAGCTTCTATTCTATGTACGTATGTGCCTTTTAGTCTGGTGCGCTTCAATGAAGGTGCGCCTTATAATCCAATGCGTCTTATAGTGCAGAAAATACTGTACTGTATTATTTAGCAATACAGCTCAGCCTCGATCTAGGCAATTTTCTGTCTAACGCAGTTTGGTCATGAACCCCTTTTTTTTGTCCTACATGTATTTTACTACTAACCTTAAATAATTTGGAAAACAACATGCAACAGGACTGTTTGATGACTGCTTATGCTAATTGGACAGGTAGGACGTCCCGACATGATCGCTACCTGGAAATGATTGGAAACTCAGGACATTCTAGATTTTGCAAGGAAGCAATGGACTAAAGTTGTAAGGGCATTATGGACTATTTTAAACATGGAATTTAAGAACGACTTTTGGGATTACTTTAAACTCATTAACGTGTGCAAGGTTTTCCGCGTAACAACGCAACATTACATGTCACAGTTTATGGACGCTTTCTGTTTCAGAGATCAAAAAATTAATTCAAATAATGTTTCTTATCTACATGTGTTGTAGTTCTTTTTTATTACACTGTAATTACTCTGTTTTGTTATTGTTCGGTGATGTCAAGAACAGAGACAGGGTGACCTTTATTGAACAGGGGAAAGGGGAAGTGGAACGCTGGACTGCCGGTCTGGGTGGTGTGGCTGAGCAGAAGAGCGCAGCGCGTAGGAGGCAGGCAGGTGGTCAAGGGAGGCGGCGATCAGAACGTGGTCAAGGACAGGCGAGTAGTCAAGACAGGCAGCGAGCAAGGCGAGT